>NW_007727468.1:215568-252648 GCF_000696425.1 Galeopterus variegatus | reverse complement strand
TTTTAAAAAAAAAAAAAAAAAAAAAAAAAAAAAAAAAAAAAAAAAAAAAAAAAAAAAAAGAAAGTCAACATGTAATGTTAGAGGTTTTATTGCCCATCAAGTGTCATCGTTTCAGTTTGTAGCTTCTTACAATAAAAGAATTTTCCATGGTGAAATGTTTTCAGGCTGGGAAACGTTTACTAAAGGCCAGCAATGGTCTGATGATCAGAGCTGGTGAAATAGTGATTTATGTCAACGTGTCTGGAAAACAAATTGAAATCATTCTCCAAGCAAGATTCCAGGTTCAAGGAAAATTACGCTGTATCATATACAAGTCCTGGTGAGGACACTGTGACTTTTAAAGGGCACGGGTTTTATTAAGTGCATAAGGTAGCTATGCTAAATATTAATGGGGTGGTATTGACTCATACCATATGTAAAAAAAATAGGATGGTGGATGCCTGTGTAGTGATATATTGTGATTCCACCGCTAAGTGGCAGCTTCTTTTGCTGAATCAAGTTCAAAATCAGGATCCTTTTCTGCCTACCAAGCAAACATCGCCATTTCTAAGTGGCTATTAATAATTTGGAGAGTGGGGAAGGAAGAGAGAGCAGGGCAAAATGTCATCATGAGGCATGGTGTCATCAACTGTCTGGAATTCTCTGGGGCAGAGTTGATATTCAGCACTATTGATATTCTCAGCCAGACAACAGAGCGGCCAGGAGCTGTCCTGTGCACCGCAGCACGTTTAGCAGCATCTCTGACCTCAGCCCACTAGATGCCCAAGGCATCACCCCCACCCGAGTTGTGAAACCAAAAATGTTTGCAGACATCCCAAATGTCCCCCCAGTTGAGAATCTCTGCCTTGGGGCAGTGCAGATGCTACTGGACTGGCATGTGGGATGCCACACACAGAACAGAGGCATCAAAGACACAGGACCCTGACTTTGGACAATTCACTTAAACTCTGTTGGTTCCAGTTTCAGGCGGCATGAAGTAGGCATGTAGAGGAATGCACAATGCAGGGAACAGGGTGCTGGGGTGGGAATATGTAAAGAAGGCATGGGGACAATGCGGGAGGCAAGAAGGTTTTGTGTTGACAGTGATGCTGCATGGAGCTTCCCACGAGATGTGCACTTCATGCCTTATTCATCTCCAGTGTGGGATTTAACACATGGTGGGCACTTAATTCCTATTAGTCATGTGTCTGTACCCAAGAGTTCTTTCTAGCTAAAACTGCCCCCCCACAGCCCCTGCTGAATGCACAGCCCACTGTGAGTATGGGATCCTCCCATGTCTGCCACGCTGAGGGGCTGAAGCTGGAGCCCTTGGCAGGGCAGCCAGTCACTGCGTGGCCAGCACACACCGAGAACGGTGAGCTGGGCCAGGCGTCGTCTCCATCAGGAGGATGACCTCAGACATAGGAACCCAGGGAGAGTCACAGTAGTGGGAGCTGAGTCTAAACATCCGTGGGAAAACTGAGGGAGTCCAGACAACATGAAAGAGAGAGATGAGGAATCAGAAGCCTAGGCGAGTGTCATACATACGGGAACCGCGGAAAGTTCTTGGACAAATGGAATTAAAAGATTATATGATTTTTTCCATGGACTTTTTGATGACCCTCTTGTACATTCACCTGTGGAAACAGAGATGTGAGGTTGTCCGTAGATTCCCCATGTCTTTACATGGGAAGCTCTTTCTTGCTTTTCGTGGCTCGAACATTGCCCCAGAAAGGCAGACCCTGACCTGAGGTGGCCCCACTAGCCACGCTCCACACACTTGGTTCTATTTTCACTGGGAGACTTAGCACGGTCATAACTATCTCAGGCATTTATGTGTTTGCTCCTTCTTGTACCTCCCTCCCCTCAACCCACTAAATGCAAACTCAGCAAAAATAAAATCACGTCTGCCTGGTTCGCCCCCCTGTATTTCCAGACCTAGAATAATCTCTGCCATGCTGCAGCACTCAAAATATATTCTCTGAGTGAATTAATAATGTACAACTCTGTGAAATGTAAAAAAAGCATGAATCACAAACACTGTTTGGAAATTGCAGCAGCATTTAATTTTTATTGATTATCAATATGCATGTTATCTATTAGTAACAAATACCTTACATTATGAACTTGTATTATTTCTCTTGTACATTTCATTAATCCTCAGGAACTATAAGAATTAAAGTTTTGTCCAAAAGGCCAGACACAAGTTGAAATTGTGTAACCATTACAAACTGAGTAAAGCAGGTATTCCTTATTCTCACTTTCCTGTGCCCATCCCTGTGCCACTGTCCAGGCTGATTTCAGGAAATGACAAGGAAGGAGTTCTAGGTCACCTTCTGGCCCAGCTTCTAGGCCATGTCATGTACCCATGCATAGACCAGTGAGGTAGTCTATGGGTTTACTGGTGTGCGTATCTCTACTAATCTCATTTCTTTTAATAGAGTCCTTACCTATGAACATGTGGTGGACAAATGATGCCCCCTGTTCTAAACACAGTACCCAATTCCCTGTCACCCCATTAATTGGACTATGGAGTGAATATGTGTGATGATGAGTTTTATGTGTCAATTTGGCTAGGCTATATAATACAGCTATTTAATCAAACATTAATCTAGCTGTTGCTGTGAAGATATTTTTAGATATAATTAATATCTAAAATCAGTTGATTTCAAGCAAAAGAGAATACCCTCAATTATGTGGGTGGGCCTCATCCAATCAGTTGAAGGCCTTAAGAGCAAAAACATTTCCCAGAGCAATAATCCTGCCTCAAGGCTGCGGTATTAAGTCCTGCCTGAATGTCCAGCATGCTGGACCGCCCTACAAGTTTCAGGCTTGGCAATCCCTACGATCACAACTCCTTAAAATAAATCTCTACTATACACACACACACACACACACACACACACACACACACACACACACACACATATATATATATATATATATATATATATATATATTCTACTGGCTCTACACCGAAGAAGAAATTGGACTGATACAGTATGAGACCGAGCTTAGTCAATCGCTCCTTCCCCAGGATGTTTTAAAGCCCCTTTCGTCTCTGACTGTAACTCTACAAGGACGTGTTAGAGCCCTGAGCAAATGCTCCATGAAGGGTAAGCTGTTTTGAGAGCCGTGGAGCCAACACGCCATGATGCGGAGGCCAGGGATACAGACAGGAAGTCCCGGCAGACAGAGAGCACCCCGTCCCTGTGCAGGGATTTCTGAAGTTAGCTGTAACCCCATTATTCCGGTGACTGGCTTCTGTGGGCATCAAATCTCCTTGTAGCTTCAACTTGCTTGGAAGCCTCTTTCAAGCAGGTTATTGGGATAGGTGGGAGGTCAGCACCGGGGCCCAGTTCTTTTTTCTGTGGGTGAGTTTCTTGAGACGACCCAGTAGGAGGACCTTAAGTCTTTGAAGGTCATCGAGAGTGATGACTGCCTACATGTGTCCTTATTTACCACGTAGAGAAACAACTGTTTGTAAGCCTGGACACATGCTAAGGATGCAGTCACACTTCTGTCGCGCCCTGTTGTGAAGAACTCTGCCCCCTTCAGCCCCTCTGCCTGAATAGGGCGTGTTTCCATTACACGGCACAGCCCCTGCTGTCACAGCTGATCAGAGCAGGGCTGGACATTTTACCCAAGGAGAGGCATGCGTAGGCTGATCCACGACCAATAGAAAGCCGGCTCGGACCCTCAGGTTCCATTCTTGGAAATTTGGATATAGGCAGTTGTGACCGTGAAGTGGATGCAGGAGTGGATGGAAAATCAAACTCGTGATGCTGAGTTAAGGACACGGCAATTCAGAATGCATGTGTATAACACGAAGGAAAAAGAGCAGGGGAAGAAGGTTCCAGTTTGTAGAGAGAGAAGGTTTTAGCACTTGTGCGGTGAGAAGCCGGTGCCGTGAGCGGAGGCTGCACTGCTGAGTGAGTTACAGTCTCTGCTCCCAGAAGGTGCCCTGGTGCTGAGCTTCCTGCCAAGAAAAATAAAACTTCCCTTGCCTGAGCTAGTCTAAGGTTAGCCTCGGTCCCTTGCAACCAAACAAGGCCACCTAGAACATGGTCAATATGATTGGCAGGTGCTTAAGGTGCATAGACCCCCAGAGCGCAACACTTTCACTGCTAACAGAGCAGGAACTGTCTATTAAATGGCAAAGCTACATAGTAAGGAACACTGACTTGCAGAATGCAAATTTCAAATCAGCTGTTAATGTTTACAGAGAGAAAAAAAACTCTCAGAGACCTTTATTTCTTAATGAAATGATTTTTCCCTCTGTGTATACAGAACTGGTATTTTAAATAAGTATAGCATTGATGTGTATTATTAGATAGTCTATAAATCTCATTTATGCTCTTGTAGCTTTTAAAATAGAGGGGGAAAGCACAAGGCACCCTATTTTTAAATGACAGAAAAAGTTAGGGCACAATAGAGAATTGATACCTAGCCATAATATTGAGATTTCTGAGGAAGAAAGGAGAAAAAGCAATTTAAAAAAGTGAAGGTAAAAAAAGAGAAACAAATTGTTCTAGTCTTAGAGAAGGGTGTTGAAACAAACTGAGAAGGGAAAAAAATTATGCAAATCCTATAACAGGATGTGTTGTTATTATCTCCTTAAATGGGGAAAGCAAATTATAATGTAAGTTTAGAGACATAATCTGGGAATAACCAGAAATCAACATTAACCTACACAGCTTGGGAATGGCTTCCTCAAAAGGCACTTAGTGTCTGACTGTCCATTTCTGCAAGATGGATGAATGCAGGTGCCATAATAAGGCCATAGCATTTGGTTATGATAAAGGCCTGTGACAACCAAAATGATCCATAAATTATAATTGAACTACAGTTGAGTGCAGCTGGCATCTGACAGAACTCATTCAAGTCACCTCATTCTAAGTTCAAGCCTAGAACTGTGATTGCAGGAGCCAAAAGGCAGAGGTGAGAGTTTCGTAAAGCGTCTTGCGCCTACCTTCAGCTTCCTTTGTGATTTCTAACTGGAGGTGTCCGGGATCAGATCTTTACAAGATTGCCACAAGATAATGATTCACCTCGTGGGCAGGTTTTCCTAGAATTTTAACTGTAAGGGATAAGTGATGGAAGTCAACAAAAATATCTACTCACTCATTCTCTTCATTCGATAAACATTTCCTTAGGGATTAACGGTGTGTTGGAAATTGCTACTTTAGAGGCTGGCAGTCTCATGAAGGAGGCAGTCACACTGAGATTGTCTAGGACAATGTGCAGGAACAGTAGCATGCTCACAGGGGTCTGTGGAAATTCCTAGAAGTGTCTAAAACAACTTAGAAGGATTAGGAAAGGCTTCCTAAATCAGGTGGGTGATGGCCAAACCAATCTGAAAGGACAACTAGGGGTGGCCAGGCAAAGGGGGAAGGTGAGACAGTCTAGGTTCTGGGGACCGGATGAGCCAAGTGACAGATGACAGCGGGGCAGCGAGTGGTATAGGAAAAACTCATGAAGCCTCTCAAAAGGCAGGACAGGGCTGGTTTAATTTAACCTTTCCCGTGTCAATTACCATTTGTAAAACTTAGCACCTACTATGTACTTGGGCACCTGCCAACTTCTGGGGTTACAAATGGGGTAATGCATGAAGCCTGCCCTCCATAAATTACACACTTGTAAATTATAATCCTGCTTCGAAATTAATGCAAATAAAATCTAAAAGGTGCTATCATATGAACAAAGGTCTGTGTATACTGTAAGGAAAAGGCAAAAACTCAGAGCAGTGACAATTTCACAAAGGAGATGACTTTTGAGCCAGGTCATGGCAAATGAAGACAGAGGAAAAAGGCCTGGGTCCCAGGCGGAGTGAAGCTGGAGCTCTCATCTCCTGGGAGGAGGAAAAGAGACGGGGCAGTGGACTCTCCAGGAGAGGCTTGGTGGCTTGGTAGGACAACCACGAACTGGAATTTTCAAGGCTGCCAGGGAACTGTTTTCATGATACTGTTTTTCTGTAGATTGTATGTTTAGCGTGGGTGGCTTGGATAGAGGTGAAAATGGAGATTTCAGGAGATCTAAAGTCCATCCTTCCCACTCCCTATGGCTTGGCCCACCATGCAATTAGAGTGCCCTTGAGTTCTGGAGCCTCCATCCCCCAGGGCAGGTGAGGGAACCTGCCTTTGAGGACCCTGGTTCCACAGCCCCTCACCTTGGTTCGGAGGGCCTCTGGAGTTTCCCACCTCTGTCCTGCTCTAATTCCCAGAATTGGGTCTTGATAATTAACCCTCCTCAGGTGGTAAGGAAAGGAGGTAAGAACTCAGCCTTAAATCCTTAAGTCTTAAGTCTTCTTTCCCAGAGGAACTGAAGAAGTCGAGATGTGGTTCCAGTGTAGGGTACCCTGGCACCCCGGGAGGCTTGTCTGGGAAACGTGCAAGGGAGGATGTATCTGCACTTGTGGGCAATCAGGGAAGCCTGGTAGGATGGGGTGTTCTGTCCCAGTGTCCACAAGTTTCGATGAGCTCCAACATGACTCAGGCAAGTCCTGTTTCTGAATAGAATCCTGTGTGGTGGGCGGTATATGCCATAGAAAGAATTCAGCAAATGGCTGGATTGTGATTCCAGGTAGTGCTCCTTCCACTTAGATGCACTGGCATCTAATCCTCCAGGAGAGGCAGGGGATGTTGAGAGCAAAGCTGCAACATAGGGCTCTTGTGCTCTTCCAAGGGACAGGACAGGGTCCTAGTCTAGGTAGAGCTCAAGAGTGCTTGTCTGAGAAACTGAAGCATGAGCTCCAGAAGTGGACTGGCATAGGGCGAGGGGGAAAGGCAGAGTGGAATAATACATATTAGTGGCTTCGAGCATGCCCAGAGCTTGCCCCTGTATGACAGCTCCTGTGTCAGACTTCATGGGCTTGTGGACTGGGAGACCTAATAGCGTTCCTATCCTGGCTTTAGGGATAGACGGGCCTGGGCCTGAGCCTGCCCTGCTGGGAGTGGGCCAGAAAGATACAGAAGAAAGGAACAGTGACCTCAGAAGGCCAGGTAGGGGCAGCTGTGCAGGGCCAGCAGCAAGAGGGCTGCGATCTAGCAGCCTACTGTGTGCGACTCTGTGTTGGAAGCCTCCACTGTGTGGACCACCGCACTCCTTAGATACTCTGTTCGGGGCTACAAGCACAGGAACACATGGGAAAGAGAAGTGTTGGGACTGAACTACCATGCCCTGCACAGGCTCCTGAACTGCCTCTCAGTGATTCGGAGCAGACTTTCTAGTCTACAAATGGGTCACTGCCATAGCTCGTCTCCTTTTGTTTGTTTTTGCTCAGCCTCTGGTACCACTGCTTGTCCAAGTCACACATGAGGCAAAAGGAAGAGCTGAAACACTCTGCAATAATTTGCACCTCTTATAAAGTTTTTTAAAAAGGAGAAATGTTGACGCATGATTGAAATGGGCCTGATTCCCAGAGGAAACAAAGCTGAAAACGTTTTCTCCAGTATAGAGCCCCCAGGCAGCACCATCCTGTGAACGGCTCAAAGGTTCTCCACCTATGAACAGTGTGTTACTAAGGCTTCTCCAAAGACATAGACCATGTGCATGTGTGCGCGCACACCACACGTATGTGTGCCTTCATTCCATCATATATATAATGGGGAATTGCCTCGCAGGATTATGGCGGCTGAGAAGTCCCATGATCTGGAGACCCAGGAAAGCAGTTAATATAATTTTAGTTTAAACCCAAAAGACCTGGGCTTTCTGGTGTGGTTGGAGCCCCTGGATCCAGCCTTACCTGAGCCCAGAAAGGTCTAAGCCTAGGCACTTTACTTACATGAGCCAATAAATTCCTTTTTTCCCTTTTTTTCCCTCAAGCAAGTTTAAGTTGGAATTATTTTTTGTTCATTCATAACAGAAAGAGCCCTGACTTAACACACAGGTTCCAAGATTTTTGGGGTCACCACCCCTTTGAGAGTCCAACAAAAGCTGAGAATCCTCTCCCCAGAAATATGTGCAGGAACAGAGAATTTGGCGTGCAATCTGACGTCTCACAGCGGCCATGCAGAAGCGTGGAGTAGCTGTGCGACTATCTCCTGCTCGTAATAACTTCGTATAGCATACATTATACGAAGTTATACGACCGGACACGAAAAAAGACAAAAAGGAAAAAAAAAAAAAACAAACCCAAAGGTCTGAGAACCAACCAGGGGAGAGATGGTATAAATCCCAGACAAAGGGCAAGAGAAGACCGATGTCCCAGCTTTAGCAGACAGGCAGGAATGGACCAAATCCTCCCGTTCTTTGCCTTTTGTTCTGTTGCAGTCCTCAACAGGTCACAGATACTCGGAGCCTTGGGGACGCTAATCTACTGAGTTCACAGATTCAAATGCTAATGTCAGCTGGAAATACCCTCACAGACACACCCACAAATAATGTTTAATCTGGGCACTCTGTGGCCCAGTCAAGTTGAAACACAAACTTAACCATCACAAACAGTCTTGGCACCAGCATATGGGGTCAACCAGTGGGGAAGAAGCTTGTGTAGCCACCGGTGGGGTCAGAAAAGACTGGAGGGTTTTGTGTTGGCTGTTTATTGCTGTGCAACAGGTCACTCCAAAACTTACTGGCTTAAAACAACAATAATAGCTTATTATTAATTTATTATCTCACGGTTTCTGTATCAGGAATTTAGGAGCATCTTGGCTCAAGAACTCTGGCTCAGAGTCTATTACAAGGTTGCAGTCAGAGGTTAGCTGGGACTGCTGGGGCCAGAGGATCTACCGCCTCCAAGGTGGCCCACCCTCCTGGCTGGCAGGTTGGTGTTGGCTCTTGGTGGGAGGCCTTAGTTCCTCTCTCACGGGCCTCTCTACAGAGGTGACTGACTTCTGCTGGAGTAAGCAATCCAAAAGGCCAAGATGGAAGAAACGATGTCTCGTGATTAGGCTTGTCAATCACATCTCAATATTCTATGGGTCGCGCAGGCAGGCTTGCTTCGGTGCTAGAGAGGACCCCACAGAAGCATGCATATCAGCAATGAGGATCATCGGGGCCATCGTAGAAGCTGGCTATTATTGTTCCTAAGTGTCCAGTAACCTGTTACCTCACTACTATACCTCCAGGACTTGGCATGTTCCCTCTGCCTGGAATGTTCTGCTACTTTGTCTTTTCTTTCAAAGGCCAGGCCAAGGTTCCCCTTCTCTGAAAGGCATTGCCAACACTTGCAGGCGGCGCTTCACACATATATCTGTTTTACAGCTTGTGTGTTGTGTACCCCTTAGTCTGCTAGTGGCAGAGCAAGCATGCTTTGGGACTGTCATAGAGTTGGCAATTAATAATGCTGGATGGGGGCCGGCCCGGTGGCGCACTGGATAGTGCGCGGCTTGGGAAGTGCGGCGGCGCTCCCGCCCGAGGGTTCGGATCCCACATACGGACCGGTTCCCACTCACTGGCTGAGCGAGGCGCGGGAGCGACACCGAGGGTTGCGATCCCGTTGCCGGTCCCCGGTCCGGTACGGGGGCAACACTGAGGGTTGCGATCCGTTGCCGGACACGGAAAAAAGACAAAAGACAAAAAAAAAATAATAATAATGCTGGATGAATGAATGGATGAGCATTTATCATCGCATCGACGTGTATCTCTGGCCTATAGTTCTCAGCTGCCTTCTGAGACCTCAGGATTGCCCTTGAAGGTCATTATAAACCAAACTGTCTCTACAAATAGCTGAGAAGAGTAGGGAGGACGTGGGACGACCTGGCTCCATGAAAACATTCCGAGGCACGATCCTCCCTGCAAGTACCTTAATTACGAAATTCCAACAGAGGCATGTAATCCTAAAGTTCAAAGGTCACCCGAATATTGCAGGATTTTATTCTTAGATGTGTCTTTATCTCATCAAACTTTATCAATAAAACCACGTAAATAAGGTGCAAAACAAGAGAACATTAACCAAAACAATGTGAGGGGGCAGGGAGTGGAGCTAGGGGACAAATCAATAAAGTGCTGCTTATGGCTGTGGGGTGGATCGCAGGAATTACCACATTTGAAACATAAATTCATTTTCAAGTTGGTTCTCATTCACCCAACTACATGCTTTATTTGGTTAATTTATGAGAGGATCATGATGTGTCTTTAGATTATTAAAGGCTGTTTTCTAGGATCTTTTTTTTTTTTCCTTTTTGTCTTTTTCGTGTCCAGCAACGGATCGCAACCCTCAGTGTCGCGCCCGTACCGGACCGGGACCGGCAACGGGATCACAACCCTCGGTGCTGCACCCGCACCTCGCTCAGGCAGTGAGTGGGAACCGGTCTGTATGTGGGATCCGAACCCTCGGCGGGAGCGCCACCACGCTTCCCAAGCGGCGCACTATCGCAGTGCGCCACCGGGCCGGCCCTCTAGGATCTTTTAAAATCAAAATGTATGATAGTGTAGGTAGAGGCTTGACTGCACGTCCCCTCTTAACTCTCTGTATTAGTCTGTTTCTGCTGCTTATAACAAAACACCTGGAACTGGGTAATTCATAAGAAAAGGAAATTTACTGCTTAAAGTTTCAGGGGCCGGGAAGTCCAAAGTCCAGGGAACACATCTGCTGAGGGTCTTGGTGGTGGCAACAGTGACCCAGGGGTCTCACTGGCAGAAGTGGTGGAGCAGAGAGGCAGAGATCGCTCCTCATGCGCTCTCCTTTTAAAGCCCTCAGAACCACGTCCCTGACCACCATTCTTAATCCATTCACTACTGCATGGTCCTACAATCCAATCACGTCTTCAAGGCTCCACCTTTCAATTACCGTAATAGGATTTCCCACCCTCAATAGCTACAGTAGGAACTAAGCTTCTAATGTATGAACTTTGGGGGACACGATCAATCCACAGCACCCTCTCAATGAAAACGCCTTTCTCAGCAAATGGTTGACATAAACTTTCAGGGGGGTGAGAAATGCTTGGAGCAAAGGGGATTTCTGAAGAGAATTGACTCTGGCTGGACGCAGGACAGAAAAGTACTCAATGATCCTGACCACAGCATCCCGATTTTCCACAGAGGTGCTAACTTGGTAGCCAATTTATAAATCCTGCTTCTAGGTTCCTGCTATTTGGGATTTTGGCTCTTCTGACCCAACAGTGCCTGTGAAGCCACCATACAGGTGATCACCCTGATGCAGGGAGAGCCACACTGAACTGCTTAAGCAAGGTTTTTAGCCCTCACGTGCCTCAGTTTCCCTATCTTTAAAATGCAGATAATAATTGTATCTGCTCCACAGGTTTGGGTATAGCACGCATTGTAGATTTGTTAAATATGTTCTTAAAAGCAGTATAATTCCTCTAACACCCCACACCTTCCCTCCTCCCCAGCTCTGCTGTTTCCTCTCTCCTCACACTCCTCTTCTGCTTCCAGTTCCTTATACCTGGCTAACATTTCTTTAGTAAATAGATCCTCCAGGATGCTTTTCTGATTCCCAACTCCCATGAGCATATTTGCTGCCCCTCCCTTGAGATTCTTAGCCCTGGATGCTATCATGAACATGCATGATACAGGACTGTAACTGTCTGCTCACTTATCTATGTGTCCACCTTCAAATGTCGATGCCAAAAGGGCACAGATTATGCCCACCTTGCTCATCACTGTATTGCCAGCACCGAGCATAGAACAAGACCTATTGCAAGCACTTGGTGGATGGGAAAAGAGGTAAGAAAAGCAGGAAGAAGGGCAGAGAAGAAGTAAGGAAGGGAGCAAGGGAAGGACGGAGCAAGGAGAGAAGGCTGCAGATGGACAGCTGGTTTCCCGAAGCCTGTCTTCTAGAGATGGCCATCCCCAGGCACTGATCCCACCCCACTCAGACCCCTTCATTGCCCTGCTATAATAGGGACCAAAGATACTAAGCCAAAGGAGAGAGCAACAGAAACTGCAGAGATGATGCCAGTTGGGGATTTATTGTGCCCTCAGGGTGCACAGTCCTAATTTACTGCAAACACTGCATGGAAGGAGCAGCTCGCCATCCACCTGAGTGGGGCACGCAGCTCTCACGGCCTCAGTACAGCTCCTGGAGCTCCTGGGGGGCTTCCTCTTCAGGTGTGGGGTGGCAGTCAGAGTTTCCTAGAGCACCTGCAAAACAGACAAGAAAGACCAACAGCTCACCTGGAAAATGTTATTCATCCGTATGTAGTAGGTAGGAATGCCAGCTCACAAGCTCAGGTATGCAGAAAAATGACATCTCTTTCTAGGTAGGAGTCCACCCAGTTTTAATTCTAGCACCTCCCCTATCTCAGACCAATTGTGAACCTGACTTCAGTAGTCCTCGGGGTCAAGCATGGCTCCTGGAGTTGGATGGATTGGTAGGTGGCAGGTAGGGACATCTGGTGCTTGGTCCTGGGCACACCTGGGTTACACTGGGGGTGTCCATTGTTCCTGTTTACCTGGACCCTTGGGTAACATCACCTGTGTTCTGCCTGCCAACACACTCCACACAGCACTCCTTCCTGGGGTCCTGGCTTCTCGCCGGGATGCGGTTAGGAAGCCAGGCTGGGCCCGACTGCTCCAGGGTGCCTGCACCCAACCCTGCAGCCAGGGTCTCTGTGTGCTGAGGGGGGTGGGGGACGGCACAGATGAGCCCTCCTCCCCGTGCTGCTTCTCCAGGTCACTCTGCCTCTGCCTCTGAACACCCTTCACCACTTCTCCAAAAAACCCTCAGGCTCTGCATGGAATTTTATAAAGAAAACGCGACATATTCTTGCCAGTGACTTCTGCTCTACTGAGCTTATCTATGCCAATAAAGCAGAGCAAACAGTGTGCAAGAGCGAGGAAAAGAGAAAAAGGAAAATCAGACGGTGAAGCCGAACAAGTAAAGCAATGCCTCAAAATACTGTCCAGCCATACAAAGTCCCCAAAGCACAAGATTCGCAGATTTTCACACTCCACAGAGACGGAGAATAGAGAGGATCATGATCTCCCGAAACCCCACGTATAATCTTCACGAGTTCAGTCCTAAAATGTGGGCCCCAATACCCAGCCCCTTTGAATGTGGAAATCATACTTGGCTTGCTGCGTCTGAGCCTGCGTTTTCATTCCAGGGTTTGACCCAACTAGGGGCAAAGGAGGGTGTGGATGAGTAGATGAGCTCAGCGCTCACATGCCGTTTTCCTGGCAGGCAGCTGCCATTTAGAAGCCCCTTGCAGTGAAAATCCACCCCGGTACCAGCTGCATCCCTGTATTTACGAGTGAGTGAACCTTTTACCAGCATCGCTTGGAAGATGCACACAGTATTCCCAGTATAAGAAATATAGTTATTTGGCATCTACCCTTTACACAGAGCTGATTGAGGGATGTGCTTTCTTTTTATATCAACGTGCTCTGCTGCTCTTGGTGTGAAAAGACGACAGATGCTGATGCTATTGCCGTCTGAGTGTGTGTGCATGTCTGCAAAGCCTGGGGATGTTTGCTGGAGAGGGGCAGGTGCATGCACGCTCATGCACACATGCTAGCGTGCGTACACTCGCACCACCACAGGCAGCTTCGTGCATGGCGTGGGTCTAGGCCGAGGTGCACCTTACATAGTCTTGTTCAAATATCTAAATGTACATTTTTTTTTTCTGGCTTTTCTCTCTGTAAAAGTTTCTACATTTCAGGACTTTTTTTTTTTTTTTTTTTTTTTTTTGCCTATGTTATCGCTTTTCAGAAGAAAGCAGCCTAAATAAAAAGTGATCTGTTGCATTATCATTATAATAGGCTATACTCATCTGTTTAATTGTTTTTCTCAACAAGAACCTTCATATTTTCTAACCTAAGTGTCAAGCCTGGAGCTTGCCTGTAGCAGGTGCCTAGGACCACCGGGTGCTTGTTCCAGCGTCATGACGTGCATGAACTTCCGGTCTTGTAGACGTCTAGCGTTATTTTAGTATTACTTCTAGTCTCACGTGTTATGCCTGTGCTGTTGCATGCCTGCCACGTGCGGGAATCTCTACCTACATGCCTTACATTCTGCAACAAGAATCTGCAAATTTGAAATTGTTTTCCCTCGGGAGGTTAAGTCACTTGCCCCAGCCACGCAGCTGGTGAGACCTTCCTAACTCCAGAGACAGCAGTCCACCAATGTCTCTCTAAACACCTGAATTATGGGCCTCGCGAACTTGGGAGCTAGAGGACATCCAGCCTCTCCAACTTTTAGATAAGGAAGCTGAGGTTCAAAAAGATTAAACCATCTACTCAACAGGGTCCCACGAACAGTTACTGGGCAAGTCTGGGCCCCACTCTTGTCCCTGTACCAAATAGTTATTGATCTCAGGCAGAGGGCAAAGAGATCTGACAAATTTAACAAGTATTTAACACGTGTAACACATGACACACATAGCATGTGTAAGGGGAAACACCTGCTCTCAGGTAGTCATTACCTGTGCAAAAATGATGAACAAGCAGCAATGAAGTGTTATTCCAATCACAACGCTTCAGGAGTGGGAGGAAAGAGGGAGAAATTATGGGAAGTCTTCCCATCAGATGTTCATTTTCAGCTGATTCTGAGCAGCAGGAGGAAGCACAGCACTAAGGACTTCACCTGGGCCGTGACTCAGTGGTCCTCCCCACCTCCCGCCAGGCACAGGTTCACCTGGCCCTCGTTGGCCATCAAGTTGCTGTTGGAAGAGCTTTGTTTGATCAAATCTAACTCTGGACATAGCTCAGGCAAGAGGGTTATACAAAAGAAATTTTCCTTTGGATTAAGATGAATTGTTATAAATAGCAATATCCCTGATACCTTGATTTAAGCTACAAATCAATTTCCGGCAAACATCGTGATTGCATGATTTTCCAGATAATGACCATGAGTTGCCTAATTATATGGGTGATTGTATTCCAGAAAGGAGGTGGTGGGTTACCGTCCTGCTTAAACCGTCAGAGACTTCCTGTTGCCCTCCGAATAATGTGCAACCCCTTGGAAAGACTCAGGGCCTGTGAGTGACCTTCCCCACACTCCTCAGACCCTCCCCAGGATCTCTTCTGTCTCTCTGCTCCACCAGGTTTGGCAGATATTCTGCAAAAAACAAGCAAAGCAACAGCCAGGAAGGGGACATTGGTGATAGCTGAAAAATATGGCTTTGCTGTTATTTCAATAAATAATGTGCACCCTATGCTTGATGAACGTCTTCATGTTTTAGGAAGAATTCTATAACTTTAGAGAAACTCGGTGTTGCTGAAGAAAACACGGATCTGAAAGATTTTTTAAATATTCATTTTTATAAACAAATGAAAAGCCCTGAGTTGTTCTGCTTGATCCTGGATGCCAGGGAGTGCATGCCACCCAGGGGTGCTGCTCTACCTTGGACCAAGCGAACGTCCCTGAGCCAGGGACTGGCTAGACGCTCTCCGACCTCACTCCACTCTCTGGCTAGGTGGAAGACTCCGTTTCCCAGTCTCTCTCGCAATTAAGTTGCATCCACATGACTGGGTGTCACCAGTGGAAAGCAGGAGGAAGCTAGATACGCAGCACGCACGCCGCGCCATAGAGCCCTTTGTGTGACCCTCTCTTCTGCCTCTTTCCCTTTTACTGCAGTTCTGGAAGATTGATGGGGCCTGAGCTAAGTTGCCATAAGTAATTGCCCAACACTTAAAGGAGAGAGACAAGCACAAAAAAGAAACCTTTATCATGTTACCAAATTCGGGGGTTTTGTTACTGCAGCGCAGCCGAGCATGCCCACATCAATACACCATCCTCTCTTCCCTGCCAGACGTGACCTGGCGGTGCTGGGCTGTGGCTGCTGTGGTGACTGTAATGGTGATGGCCCAGACCCCTCCTTCAGGATGGAAGCGCTCAGTCCCCAGCTTCCAGGAGGGTTGCCTGCCAAGGGCTCATAGCTCGCTTCTTTCCCAGAAACTGGCCTCAGCCAAAGGGAACTTCCTCCTGCAAGGCGATGCCCCTCTCCAAGAGTAGCCTCATGTACGATTGTGTGTTGTGGGCCTGCACCTGCCTGGCTCCCTCGCCTCAGTCCCAGGCCCCATGCAGGGCCTTCCCCATGCCGCGCTCCCCTGGGGTCTGCTGCGGCAGCAGCAGTTTAGCTTCCCTTCTGCTCGACCGTGCTCCGGGCAGTGTTCCCTCACATGGGTGGCCCCCTGACTGAACACACCCATCAAGCTTCCTGCACAAAAATCCATCTCAGAGTCTCCTTCCCAGGGAACCCGAGCAGTGACACCTCTTATTGCCATGGCAGAGCAGGCTCTCTCTCTTGTTTGGTGACTACTTATGCTATGCTGTCCCTTCTGCTTTGAACAATTTTGCTCTCCCGTGACGCTGAACCAACGACACCATACACAGTCCAAATGTCATGTCCCCCACCCCTGCTGCTCCCTTGAAGGACAGCTCCAAGCGGTTCTTCACTCTCCCCTGTGCCCTACTCCATCACGGCACATGTCCCAGCTGCCACAGTCCTGGGCATGGCTGCTGCCCTCAGACAGCGCCCTCACGAGGAGCAGGCCTGGGTCCCCCCATAGCTGCAGGGCTCACACAGCACCTTACAGGACAGTGCTCCTCAGAGCTGCAGAAACCTGTCCTCTCTAGGGCTCCCCACAGTGCGGGGCTTTGGGGAAGCCCAGGATGGCATGATGACTCTTGCAGACATTAGTCTGGGTGGGTTCTTTCTGTCTTAGAGATTTGGAGAGAATGACAGGTCTCTGTCTTGATTTCTATGGCATTTTTATTTCCCCAGCCTCTGGCCCAGTTAGCAGGACTCTACCTCTAAGTTTCCGGAGGGCAGCAGGACAGAGAGGGGCCGGCCGTGGTGCCTCGGGAGGACTAAAGCCCCAAATGTGGGTGTTGGGGAGGACGTGGAACAATACTGGTTGGTACTTTGTGTCCTGTTAGCAGAGCATCCTACAAGTTCAAAGTCAGATTTTATTTATTTTGAAGACAATTGCATGACATTTCTCACACAATAGAGTTGGTGGTTGAGAACTCACCCCCAATACACTGATATTCAAACCACGTAGGGTGAATTTCTCTGACAGTGAGAATGTATTGTTAACGGCCCGACTCTTTCTCTCTTTGTATCCTAGCTAGAGGCCTGTGGAATGAGTAACGCTTTCTCAAAGGCTTAATAACAACACTCTTCCCTTTGTTCTCCTAGCGGAACATTTTTATAGTATAAGATACCCTTCCCCACATCCGGCAGGCTGTACTTACTTTGATAGCATAGATCTGAGTGTGTTTCTGGGAGCTTTATTTACAGCCTGCTTTGTAATTAAAGATAGGTGACTCTTTACCCCCTAGCGGCTTGATGTACAGGATTTAGGGGTTTTGGTGTATAAATGCTATTTTTGAATGGAGGAAACAAATATATTTGTAAAGTCACCTATCTCGGGATGCACCATGGCCTCTGGTACTTTTACCACCTAATTAGTAATATTATACATATGTATGTCACCAATACTTGAGAAAATAATGATAGCCCTGACTATTTATGGGACATGAGTGTTTAGGATGAAGGAGATTAGATTACCCAGAGACTGGAGGCCATTCTGTATTTATAGAAATCCCAGTCTGTTTATTTGTGGGGCAGGTTCACCCTTTAAACTCTGCTGAGGTCTCCAGAAACTCACCCCCACAATGCCATGGCAATCAAAGCTGTGGCCTTCCCTGTGTGCCTGGCTTTGCTATCTTTCTCCTGCAAAGTCATTCCCTGTCCTTCTCTGCCCTGCTGTGTTCCAAGAGGCTGAGCTGTAAGGACCACAGCAGCACCTGCTCGCCCTCTAGAAGAGATGTGCACAATAGGAGATACCAGCAGGAAACTGGGAGGAGAGAGGGACTGGAGATTCCTTGGCTGCCTCCTGGGTCACAGACTGGCAGTGGGTAAGTTTCTCTACTGAAGGCTGCAGCTCTGTCTGCTGACCTCTTCCTCCAACTGCAGCCGCAGCTCTTTCTAACCACTCTAGCCCCTGGCCCGGGCAGCTGTCAGGGTAGCAATGGCTCCCAATGCTAATAGCAGGCTTTCTCTAACCCTACCCATAGTGTGCCAGAGCCCTGATGACATAACAGTATCCTCAGACTCCCACAGGGTGTGCCTACAAACAGTAGATGGCAGGGAAGAGGGAGGCCTGGTAGGCTTCCTTAGAAAAGCCTGCCTTCACATCACGTCACATGTTTCACTACAGTATCATATTAATATCATTTACATTAACTGATCTCAATCTTATAACAGCATTTGTAGGCCTTTATTTTCTGAAGGCTTGTATGTGCTCTAGAACTCATTCTTTGTCAGATGCTTCAGAGTTGAGGACACATTGGTTCTGGCCAACTTGAGCAATGTACACTTAAGACAGTGAAATTATAAGCCCCAGAAAAAGCATTTCAGAAGGAGCTAGAACGGAGAAGTTGCCCAATCAAACCTGCCCCTGTCCCCAAATAAGTCCAGTCCCCTCACCCTTTCAGCCCTACTCCTACCCAAAGCCTTAAATAACCAGCCAGGACAGCTTTAGTCACTCAAAAAAATTTACATAACTTCTGAGAAAGTCTAGCCCAAACATCCCTCTCACACTGTGCTGACGCATATGCCCAAAATATATCTGACCAGCAAGGCAGAGATAAATGATTCTTACTGTCTTTTCACTATCAGTCTCCGCAGCTCTGTTTCCCTTAGTCCTAGGGGCAAATTCTAATTTGGTACAGAAAAGGAAAAAGTATGAGACTGAAAGGAAAAAGTGTATGTGATTATTTTAAAGGTTCATGTGCTTATTTTAAAGTGTCGTTCGCAACCTCCACTCCCACTTCGCACCCACCATCACCACCATCATCACCACCGTCGCCACAGAATTGTTTTAACCTAATTGCATCTTGAGTCCTGCCGTTGTCTTATATTAAAAGAAATAAGATTAAACATTGCTGCAGGAATGAGATTAAGAGTAACATCCTCTTTACAAGGACTTTCCGGAGAAATTCCTTTCTGCTTTTCTGCTGGGAATAGATGTAAATGACAAAGCAACTGATTTGATTTAACTTATGTTAGGAATATTGCAAAGGGTCTACTTGATCCTGCTTTCCGTCCTATGCTGGATTTGAGAAAGGTTACAGCCTATGGTGCACCCTATTTGCAGGAGCGTCGGTCTCTGAGAGACATGTTAGTTCAGCCCTCATTTCTGGTTCCACTTCATGTTCATGACCTTCTGGCCTTTTCTTTGTCTTCTGCTTTTATCTTGTCTTGCTGTGTTTTCTGTATCTTTGCAGGCAGCCTCAATACTTTATGGAAAAGGGAAAGGCATACCAAAAATTTAATAATCACTCTGTTTGCACCTTTATTTGCCAACCTCACAGCAGATAAGTCCAATTGTTCAAAGTTAACAGTAATTACCTCAAAGTGAGGGCCAACACACGGAAGCACGTGTTCTGCTTTCTCATACGCAGAGACTAGGTGAAGGAGAAAATCCATCTGCAAACACTCATTACCCAGCCTGTGCACCTACTTCCACCCTCCAAAATGATATTGCCCCTCTTTTCTCCCAAGCATGCCAGGGAGAATTGATGCTCTTGACCTGATCTTTGTAGGAGTTAAAGGTGAGAGTGCAGGTGCACACAGTAATCTTTACGTTAGGGGATACCTGGACAGGCTCTTAGACACTGACACTGATTCATGCTTTTGTATTCATTCATAATTGAAAAACGTAACTCATTGATTCTATCTCGGTACCTTACCATTTAGAGCTAAATTGTGCTCTGGTCTTTTCCCTATATCTTAGGAGAATAATTTGGAAAACCTGGGATCATAGAATGCTAGAGCTGAAAATTACCTCTGCAGTCATCTTTTCTAAGTATAAATGCATATATGTGCATGTATATATTTTTTAACTTGGCTGCAAAATTAGCTTGTGCTTGATGTAAGAGTATAAAATCACCCTAAAGTGTAAGAAATAGAATTCAGGCCCTCTCACCCTCTCTCATGCTTCCCAAAATAAGCACCATTAACAAGAGCTCTCATTCATTCATCCATGCAAAAGTATTGATTGAGCATCAGCTACGTGCTAGGCTCTGTGGATTCAGACAGGAGATAAAACATAAGTAAATAGATACAGAAAGCAACATGAGTTGATGAGAGAGAGAGAGTGACAAATGAGGTCATTTTAGATCGAGTGTGACTGTGGCAATGGTAACAGCAAGGGCAAAGCCGTTGGGCAGGAGCTCTGGGCATGTTCTAGGAACAACCAGGGGCCAACGCAGCTAAGGTGCCATGAGGAAGAGGGAATGTGGACAGGACGAGCTTAGAAATGTCAGCAGCGGGCAGACTTCATATGTCCTTGAGACACGGGCAGACGACGCGTTTCTTTTCCAAGTGCAAGGAGAAGCAAATGTGTGGTTTTAAATGGGAGAGTGGCAACTTTAACAGCACAAAAGCTTTTGTGTGGGGAGGCATGATCTCAGAGGATGCCTAAAGATTAACTTTTAAAGGCAGAATTACTGAATATAAATGTATAGGACTATTTTTGCAGTGTTTATGCTTACAGCTGTTTCTTGCTGCATTAAATCCCACAGGGTATTAATAGCAATAAAAATTGATACAGCTGGGTGAGCAGACTCAGCAGGCTCCCCCTCACATGTCTACCTGGGCTCATGGACAATGCAGAGACAAAGGAACAACACTCACCTGTCTGCACCCCCAGAGCAGTTTCTTATGCAATAGCTAATATCTCCCTATATACTTATACCATTTTTATTTTGAAATAGTTTAAGATTCACAAGAAGTTTCAAAAACAGTACAGAGAATTTCCATGTACCCTTCAACCAGCTTCCCCCAATGACAGTATCTTACGTAACTACAGTACATGTCAAAACCAAGACATTAGCAATAGTACAATGGTATTAACTTAGGCATGGACCTTATTTGGATTTTCCCAGTTTTACATACTCTCTTTTTAAATTATGTATTTATCTAGACTTGGAGAGTATATAGAACTATGAAGTTTTATCCCAGTGTCGATCCAAGTAACCATCACCATAACCCGGATACAGAAACGTCCCATCATCACAAAGAGACTATCTCACGATATCCCATAACTATATCTTTTGTTGTGTCAAAAGCAAGCTTTTGTTTTGTGAATACACAAATTTTGGCATGAAGAATATGCCTATTTGTGCACCTCTAATTAACATTCAGTCTATTAAAATCTATAAGTCCACTTAATACAACATTTGTAAACATGTACATATCACAGATACATAAATATTTACACATTTTATCCCTTAAATGTTTAAGCCTTGTTTTAAAATACAATTAACCAAATTATCTGAAAAAATTCAATAGAATCAAGAGTCCAATTTGTCAACTTTAATGGATTCAATCACCTTGAAAACAGGCAACTTTCGTAAAGCTATCAGCATGATTTAAAAATTTATTTTTATACTCTTTGCTTACCCTAATACAAAGAAATAATGTTATGATTTTTATTCATTTCTTCACTTTTTCTATACTTATTTCATACCTCCCCAGGACTACAGTAATCTTGCCAGACTCAAAAGAAAATACCATCTCTCAAAAATCTATAAAAATTCCAATTAAGAAAAGTACAAGGAATATTAAAAACATCCACAGAAGAAACACGATGATCAACAAACATTTATAAAATTCAATTTTACCTGTTTTTTTAAGGTGGCCAACTAGAGAGGCCTGGCACTAGTCCCCTCCCCATAAAAACAGACCAGAACGACAGACAGACATATGTTGACTGGAACCCGAGGAAACACAGTGAAGAGCAGGAGAGTGTGGAGATTTCTTGCAAAGCGTGGAAGAAGGGAACGGCACATGGAGAGCAGAGCAGGGCGTCCAGCCTCAGACCCGCCGGTCTGGAACCAGGCAGAGAGAACGTAAGCTGGAAAAGACCCCAGCTGTTCCCACCACCGCCACAAACACCAGTGATCCCTGCCTAGGGGAGTCACTCCAGTCTTTTTGGGACCCACATCTGAACTCACTCAGCACTTGCTCCCCCCAGGTGGGCAGGAGACCTGCTGAGTGGGAAATCCATTAAAGTGAAGTGGTTCCCCACATTCACAGTCCACCTTGCATGGTCTGTGGGGGCTGAGCCCACGGGCGCTTGCATGACTCACAACTAGCCCAGCAGAAGCTCTGCCTCCCACCGGGACCCTCCACATGCTCATGTGGGCACCAGTATCCCAGCTAGTTGGAGCCTAGACCCTGGTGCTGGACCCAGTGAGCCTGAGTCCCTTTGTCTGGAGGCACTGCATGCATTCTACAGCACTCGCTTGGGTGCAGGCTGCCTGGAGCCTAGGACAGACAGAGTGACTGAAACCCCAGTGTCTGAACTCACTCATCTCCCCTCCCCCTGAGTTGAGCAGACAGACTGGTTGCATAGAAAATCTGCTGGGGTGTAACAGTTCCCCACACTTGTGGTCTGCCTTGCACAGCCTCTGGGGGCTTAGCCCACAGGTGCCCACACAGCCCAAAGCTAACTTGGTGGAAGACCTGCCTTCCCCCGCAACCCTCCACATGCTTGAACAGTTACTGGTAGAACCACAATCCCAGCTATTTAGAGCCCAGACCCTAGTGTCGGACCCAGCAAGTCTGTGTCCTCTTGTCCGGAGGCCCTGTGTACATTCTGCCATGCTTGCTAAGGTGTGGGTGTGACCAAGGTGCAGGCTGCCTAGAGCTGGGGATAGAAAGAAACACCAAGACCCTAGCTTCTGAACTCAGGCAGCACCTCCTCCCCAAGGCAGGCCTCTATAGTGCTGCTGGGCTCAGCTGCACCCTTGCATCAGGCTCAACAGTGATTGGGTAGCAGCTTTTTCTTCCTACAACACACCTCCAGTGAGCTGCTGGGTCCTGCATCATTCACACAGGGATGCTCCAGGCTTGACAGCTGAGTCAGTGGCTCTCTACAGAGCTCACAGGACCTGTTGCCTCAATGTATATCTGCCCCCAGACTGACAGTGGACCAGGTAGGGGCTCTGATGCCCCAAGGCAGGCCTCTGCAGAGTTGCTGGCCTTGGCTACACCCTTACTAGCTTGCATTAGGCTCAACGGCTGATCAGGTGGCCACCTTCAGAGCTGCCAGGCCCTGTGACAGATGTGTATTTTTACTCCCAAAACAACAGCTGATTGGGTAGCAGCTTTTCCTCACTATAGCAGTCCTCTAGAAAGTCACAGGGTCCTGCAGCATCTACACAACCTTGCTACAGGCTCAACAGCTGAGCCAGTGGTCTTCTACAGACCTATCAGCAACTGCTGCAACAGTACACACCTACCCACTGACTGACAGCAGATCACCTACACCAATAAGAAACTGCTGAGGGACCCTCTGCCTAGCCCACAAAGGAACCCACGGACAACTTTAAGATTGAATACAGTTGAAGAAGTCACATGAAGGCTGCACTACTGTATTCCCACAAATCCAAACTTAAAATGCCCAGCCCGATTGCCAATATAGAATACTTCTACAGGGGCCGAGCCCGTGGCACACTCGGGAGAGTGCAGCGCTGGGAGCACAGCAGCGCTCCCACCGCGGGTTCAGATCCTATATAGGGATGGCCGGTGTGCTCACTGGTGCAGCCAGTCTCAAAAAAAGGACACACACACACAAAAATAAATAAATAAAGTAAAAGAGGAATGTTTGGGCCGGCCTGGTGGCGCACTGGAGAGTGCGCCGCTTGGGAGCGCAGCGGCGCTCCCGCTGAGGGTTCGGATCCCATGTGGAGACCGGTTCCCGCTCACTGGCTGAGTGTGGTGTGGGCACAACACTGAGGGTTGCGATCCCGTTACCGGTCAGTAAAAAAGACAAAAAGGGGAAAAAAAAAAAAAAAGAATACTTCTACAGGAAAGAGTCTCCCCCTTCAAAACCCACTCCTAGAATTAAAAGAAGTGACTACACCATCAGATGCCCAGACTACAACACAGAGGTATGAGAAGCATGAAAAACTTCCCCCCAAAAGACCACAATTCTCCAATACTAGACCCCAAACAACAGGAAATATATGAATTGCCTGAGAAAGAATTCCAAAGGGCAATACTAAGGAAACTCAAAGTGATGGATGAAAAAGTAGATAGAAATCACAACGAAGTCAAAAAGAAATTCAAGGATATGTGTGGGAAATACAACAAAGAGATACAAGCAATAAAAAAAATCAAGCAGAAATCCTAAAACTGAAAAATTCATTCAAAGAAATAAAAAATACAACTGAGAGCATAAGCAGCAGGCTAGAACAAGCAGAAGAAAGAATATTTGAACTAGAAGTCAGGCTTTCTGGGGCAGCCACAGGCTGTTCATCCCACCACTTGAGCAGGAGGCAAGGGAGCATCCTTTAGCTAGGGTCCCAACCAGAAGCCCTGGGCCAGTCGTCCCACCACCCGAGCAGGAGGCAAGGCAGTGTCACTTGATCAGGGGGCACCACAAAGACCATTTCTGCACCACTGGTCCACACAGCCACTGCCACAGCTACTGCCACCTGAAGGATGACTCACCACCACAGTCACATCCAGGACCACCCTCTAGGCAGCCCTTCACACACTCAGTTGCATTGACACAAGGAGAGTCACCAGCAGATCCTGCAAATAGAGGAGGAAGTCTTTCTCCTCAAAGCACACTCCAGAGTAACAGAAGAAATGACTGCTCTGCCAGATGACCAGACATCAGTGTAGAGATACTAGAAATACAAATAAACAGGACAATATGACACCATCAAGGGAACAAAGTAGTTCTCAAGTACCAGACCCCACAGAGAAGGAAACACTTGAATTGTCTGAAAAGAAATTCTTAGCAACAATCTTAAGAAAACTCAAAGAGATAAGGGAAAATTCAATTAGAGAACACAATGAAATGAGAAAAAATAGCTAGGATAAGAAGAAAGAAATTTACAAAGAGATTAATACCTTTATAAAGAATATAGCAGAACTGAAATATTTATTCAATGAAATAGAAGACAGGCTTTTTGAATTGACATAGTTGGACCAATAAATAAATAAATAGATAAAACAGAAAAAAGAATTAAAAAAGAAAAAAACCCTGTGAAATCATTCTGATAACCTTAAGCATACAAACATCTTTATTATAGATGTACAGGAAGATGAAGAGAAAGCAAAAGGCATTGAAAGCCTATTTAATGAAATAATAGTTTAAACTTCTCAAATATTGGGAGATGATCTAATAGATTCAGGAAGCTCAAAGATCCCCAAACAGATTCAACCCAAAAAAGACTTCCCCGAAACACATTGCAGTCAAGTTATCAAGTCAAAAACAAAGAAAGAATTCTAAAAACAGCAAGAGAAAAGCGTCAAATTACCTATAAAGGAAACTCCATCAGTCTCACAGCAGACTTCTCAACAGAAACCCTCTTGTCAGGAGAGAGTGGGATGACATATTCAAAGTGCTAAAGGAAAAAAAAAATACTGCAAACCAAGAATACTATACCCAGCAAAGCTTTCCTTCGGAAATGAAGGCTAAATCGTATCTTTCCCATAGAACAAAAACTGCAGGAATTTATCACCACAAGTCCAGGTGTTCAACAAATCCTCGAGAGAGTCCTACATCTGGAATCAAAACAGAGCTATAGGTCTTCAAAGTACACAAGAAAGAGTAAAAACTAGTAGTAGAACAGATATACAAATAAAAAGGAGAAGGAAAACGTATTTTATGACTACCAAAAAACACCCAGCAGCAAAGTTAAACAATAAAAGGGAAAGAAAGGACCATAAGAAATGTAAAACAACCAGAGAGAAACTCATAAAATGGAAGAAAAAAGGCAATACCTTTCAATAACAACCCTGAGTGTAAGTGAACTAAAGTCCTGACTTAAAAGGTGTATACTGGCTAAATGGATTAAAAATTAGATGCAACTACATGCCTGAAGAAACTCACTTCACCATCAGAGGCATGCATAGACTAACAGTGAAGGGATGGAAAAAGACATTTCATGTGAATGGAAACCAAAGCTAGCAGGAGTTGCCATATTTATATCAGATAAAATAGACTCGAACAAAGAACTATAAAAAGAGACAAAAGAAGGACATTATATAATGATAGAAGGACCAATGCATCAAAAAGATATAACAATCATAAATAAATATACACCCAACATTGGAGCATTTAGATATATAAATCAACTGTTATTGGATCTAAGGGGAGAAATAGACCCCAACACGGTAATAGCTGGGATGTTTAACACACCATTCTCAGCAGCGGACCAGTCATCTAGACAAAGAACTATTGGATTTAAACAACACCTTATTCCAAATGGACTTGACAGACATATACAGAACATTTCATCCAACAACAGTAGAATATACATTCTTCTCATCAGCACATGGATCATTCTACAGGATAGAACACATGTTAGGTCAAAAATTAAGCTCAACAAATTTAAAAAGATTGAGATCATATCAAGTATATTTTCAGACCACAATGGAATAAAATTAGAAATTAACAACAAACAAGACAATGGAAGCTATACAAACAAAATGCTCCTGAACAACCAGTGGGTCAAAGAAGAAATAAAGCAGAAAATCAGAAAACTCCTTGAAACTAATAAAAATACAAGTACAACTTACCAAGACCTTTGGTATACTGTAAAAGCAATACTAAGAAGGAAGTTTTTTGCAATAAGTGTTTACATCAAAATAATAGAAAGACTTCAAATAAAAGACCTAATTATAAATCTCAAAGAAGTAGAAAAACATGAACAATCTAATCCCAAAACTAGTAGATGGAAAGAAATGATTAAGGTCAGAACAGAACTAAATGAAATAGAGACCAAAAGAATGATATAAAAAATCAATAAAAGAAAAAGTTTTTTTTTTTGAGGAGATAAACAAAACAGACAAGCCATTGACCAGACTAACTAAAAAAAGAAGAGAGAAAACCCAAATAACAAAAAATCAGAAAATAAAAATGAGACATTACAGCTGACATGAAAGAAATACAAAGAATCATTGGAAATTATTGTGACCAACTACACCAACAAATAAAAAAAACCTCCTGGGGGAAACTGATAAATTTCTGGACACATATAAACTACCAAGACTGAACCAAGAAGAAATACAAAACCTGAACAGACTGATAACAAGCAATGAGATTGACTCAGTAATCAGCAGTTTCCCCAAAATAAAAGCCCAGGACTAGATGGATTCACTGCTGAATACTACCATACCTTTAAAGAAGAAATAACACTAATCCTTCTCAAACTATTCCAAAAAATTAAAACTGAGGCCATTCTCCCATTTTCATTCCATGAGGCCACATCACCCTGATACCAAAATCAGACAAAGACACAGCAAAAAAGAGAAAGCTACAGACCAATATCCTTGATAAATATAGACATAAAAATTCTTAAGAAGATATTAGCAAAGAGAATACAATAGCACGCCAAAAAGATTACACATCATGATCAAGTGTGATTCATCCCAGGGATGCAAGGATGGTTCAACATATGTAAATCAATAAATGTGATACACCATATCAAGAAAAACAAGGACAAAAACCATATGATTATCTCAATAGACACAGAAAAACCATCTGACAAAATTCAGCATCTGTTCATGATAAGGACCCTCAACAAATTAAGTATAGAAGGAAAATATCTCAAAAGAATTAAAGCTGTATATGACAAACCCAATACCAACATCATACTGAATGGAGAAAAACTGAAAGTTTTTCCTTTAAGAACCGGAACAAGACAAGGATGCCTACTCTCACCACTCCTGTTTAACATAGTATTGGAAGTATTAGCCAGAGTAATAAGGCAAGAGAAAGAAATAAAGGGCATCTGAATTGGAACAGATGTAATCAAATTGTCATTTTCTCAGATGGCATGAACCTATATATAGAAAAACCCATAACCTCTATGAAAAAACTCCTAGAGATCAAAAACAAATTCATAAAGTTGCAGGATACAAAATCAATACACAAAACTCACCAGTGTTCTCATATACCAACAATGAATAAGCAGAAAGAGAAATCAAGAAAGCAAGCCCACTTACAATAGTCACTGAAAGAATGAAATACCTAGGAATACATTTAGCCAAAGAAGTGAAAGACCTCTACAATGAGAGCTACAAATTACTGCTGAAATAAATTAAGGAGGATGCCAAAAGATGGAAAGACATTCCTTGTTAATGGATTGGAAGAATTAACATTGTGAAATCTTAGATTGTATTTATCTACAGATTCAACACAATCCCATCAAAATACCAATATCATTCTTCGCAGAAATAGGAAAAAGAATCCTAATATTCATATGAAACAAGAAAAGACCCCAAATAGCCAAAACAATCCTGAGCAAAAAAATAAAAAATAAAACTGGAAGCATTACGGTGCCTCACTTCAAACTATATTACAAAGATATAGTAACCAAAACAGCATGGTATTGACTTAAAAACAGACACATGGACCAATGGAACAGAATAGAGAACCCAGAAATCAACACGGGTACTTACAGCTAACTGATCTTTGACAAAGGCATCAAGAAGATACAATGGGGAAAGGACAGCCTCTTCAGTAAATGGTGCTGGGAAAACTGGGTATCCATATGCAGAAGAATGAAACCAGACTCATACCTCTCAACATATACCAAAATCAACTCAAAATGGATTAAAGACTTAAGTATAAGACCTGAAACTATAAATTCCTAAAAGAAAACGTAGAGGAAACATTTCAGGAAGAAGGACAGGGCAAAGACTTTATCAATAAGACCCCAAATCACAAGCAACAAAAGAAAAAATAAATAAATAGGATTATATCAAACTAAAAAGCTTCTGCACAGCAAATAAAATAATCAACAGAGTGAATAGACAACCTACAGAATGGGAGAAAATATTTGTAAACTGTACATCTGACAGAGGATTAATAATCAGAATACTCAAGAAACTCAAATAATTTTACTGTAAAAAAACTGCAAATAATACAATTTAAAAATGGGCAAAGGAGCTGAATAGACAGTTTTCAAAGGAAGACATACAAATGGCCACCATACACATGAAGAAGTGCTCAACATCACTCAGCATCAGGGAAATGCAAATTAAAACTGCATTGAGATATCACCTCACCCCAGTTAGACTGGCTATTATCAAAAAGACTGAGAATTACAAATGCTGTCAAAGATGTGGAGAAGAGGGAACCCTCCTGCACTGTTGGTGGGACAGTAAATTAGTACAGCCACTATGGAAAACAGTATGGAGGTTTCTCAAACAACTACAGATAGATCTTCCATAGAATCCAGCAATCCAACTTCTTGGTATATTCCCAAAAGAATGGAAATCATGAAGCCAAAGGAATACTTCAACTCCCATGTTTATTGCAGCTCTATTTACAATAGCCAGGATATGGAACCAACCTAAATGTTCATTGAAGAATAACTGGATAAGGAAAATGTGGTATACATACTCAATGGAATACTACTCAGCCATAAAAAGAATGAAATTCTGCCATTTGCAGCAGCGTGAATGAGCTTGGAGAAAGTTATGTTAAGTGAAATAAACCAGGCACAGGAAGAGAAACGCCACGCATTCTCACTCATAAGTGGAAGGAAGGAAGGAAGAAATACCACAATAAAACATTGAATATGCAGAAGGAGAGAACAGTCCTATAGCTATTAGGTGAGGGAAACGGGGAGAGGGCGGTGGTTTAGGGAGTATTTGGGTAAAGGACACAAAGAGTAATTATGATTTGTAATGATGAACATGCTAATAATATTGATTTGATCATCACATACTGTAGACAAATACTGATACCCCATAAATATGTATAATCAAAATAAATAAATAATTCTAAGATAAATTTAAAAAATAAAATAAAATTCAATTTTGCTCTTATTCAAAGAAATGCATAATAAAAGCAGATACTACTGTCAAAAAATCTGCAAAGATTATGGGTTCTGGAGAGTTAACTTACTGATCCTTGATCATGGCATGAGGTCTGGTTGTGTCTTCCAGTATCTTTGCAACCCTAGATGGGTGCCCATGGGGCCTTCTTTTTATAATCAAACTTCACTTGTAAAGGGAATTTTTCAAGCTTATGTCTTCAAATAAAACAAAGGCAAAAAAAAAAAAAAAGTTTTGCTTTTTTTCTCCTGGCCTACACTGCAAAACCCTCTGTCTTCTCAAATGTACTCATAATTTCAGTATAGTGTGTTGGCATTTTGGGGAATGTGGGTGTACTTTATTCACATCCTGTTATGATTGGAAGGCTTATCCAGGGTTTTATAATTCAAGAGATGAGAATCTAGTCTGTGGAGTCTGCTTTCTCCTCGGGTACTCCTGCTGGCCCAGCACCTTACACATCTCTGAATTATCTTTCTACCTGGTTATTCCCTCAGTTCTTCCTGTTCTTATAAAATCTCTTCCTGGAAATTTGTTTGCTCGCAATTTCCTAAATCTGCCCATTCCTGCTTATATATATATAAGAAAAATTCAATAATACTCACCTATGTCAACTATCTCATAGGCATTATAATTAACAAAAATAGGCACATACTATTATAGTCATCATTTTTATTTCACAGCAAACCTTTAATGCATTTTATTAAATGGCACTTGCTTTTTGGCCTTTTGATGGTGGTATTGCCACAATTTGGGGCATGCGTGACCCTAAAAGCAATACTCAGGGATTTTCTGATAGCATCTTTGCATTCTAGCAAAACAAGATGTTCTAATCCCAAGTCAGCTTTATTTCAAGCCCCAAGACATGGATTCAGCCACTCTTCAAGGACCTCTATTTCCTTTTAATGTTAAATAACGTTAAACACCTAATCTGAGCCCTAGACTATTCTGCGTGTGTACTGGGGGCAAGATGACACCTGCTTCTAGGTTACTTTAGCAACAGAACTGGAAAGGGCATTTCTTCCTATGCATAGGATTTTTCATTGACAGGGCTGCACAGCCCCTCATTACAGTCTATGAATGACACCCTTGGACCTCGGCAATACACACCAGGTCAATTGTATGCTCTGCAAACTGATGTGTCTAATTAAAATCTAAAAAGTACTACATTTTGTGTTTTTTCCTACAAAAACATTTGTAATTTATTTCTCAACGTAGGTACTTAGATTTTTAACTGTCATTCAGACTGATACTGCAATATCTTTCTTATTTTTTGCTTTTGTTGATCACTTAGACCTTACAATTTGCTATTAGTAAGCATTTCATGCACATATTTCCAGACTTTTCATATAAATGTGTAAATTAAGATGCATTCAGATAGTGTTGTGGTTTTGATGTTTGTTGTTTCTTTAAAACGAAATCCTACTCTACAAATTTTTATGCAAATTACACACCATTTACCATGCTAATGTTGACATGTGAGGTGTTTCTAGTTTCTGGCCATTGTGTATAACGACGCTGTGGACATTCTTGCAGGTGTCCTAGCATTTCTGTGTGTAGATGTACAAGCATTTCTATCCAGTTTATGCCTAGGACTGGACATGCCTACTCACAGGGCGTGTTAATGAGTTATAGGAGTTCTTTATATATTCTGCATATGAGCTTTTTGTCTTAAAGGTTGCAAATATCTTCTCTCATTCTGTGGTTCCTTTTTACTCTTCTAATGGTATCTTTATTCAAAGATTTTAAAAATTTAAATATAATAAAAATTATCAATATTTTCTATTATGGTCCATACTTTTTCGTATCCTGTTTAAGAAATCTTTTCCTGCTCCGGGTCATGAAGATAGTTTTTGATATTATCTTTTAAAACTGAGCTGTCCAATGCATTAGCAACTATACAATTACGTATAGTAACAAGGATAAATCTCAGAAACACAATACTGAACAAAACAAGACGGACGTAAAAGAATGATTCCACTTCTAAAGTGCAAAAATAGATGAAACTATAGCACTGGAAATCACAATACTAGATATTTCAGGGTGAAAAAGAGGAGGCAGTAAGTGGGAGTTGCAGCGAAGTGGGCTTTTGAGATCCCAGGTATGTTTTATTGCCTGACCTTGTGGTGGTTACACAGATGTTTACTCTATGATATTTTATGAAGTGGTGCATTTAGATTTTGAATACTCTTCATTATGTGTGTTATTCTTCAATGAAAAGTATTTTTTAAAAAGATAATAAATTTGAACCCCAGAGAGCAATGCAAGTGACCATTTCCTGAAGCAAATGCTCTTGTTTGTCAAAATATTTAACGTTAGCATAAATAAAAATATATAAATAAAATCTCATTGTCATTTACATTTTAAATTATTTATGATTTTATTAGACATTAGTATTCTGCATCTGTGAAACGCTTATTTGAAGTCTTTTCTCATTTTTCTGCAGGGTATTGACATTTGCATAGTGATTTATAAGAATGTTATATAGTAAGGATATTATCCAGTTACCTGTCAAACGAGTTGCAAATATTTTCATTTAATCTTGTTTATGGTATAATTTTGCCATTCCAAAGTTTTCATTTTTATTTTTATTTAGTCATTTTCATATAATTTAGTTTGTAGTTTCTGAGCTTTTTAATTGTTTATAATAGCTTATCCTACCCCAATATTATAAAAAATATTTGCCTATGTTTCTTTCTAGTATTTTAATACTTCATTTTTAAAAGTTGAAATCATATATCCATCTGGAATTTCTTTTTGTTTATGATGGGATATAATCGACCTCGTTTTTTCTCTTTTGTTCATCTGTATGTCAGTTGTCCAAGCAACATTTGCTGCATGCGTGTTTTATATTATCTGCACCAATTTGATTCCCATTTACATCAATGTACCCATTTACATGTGTAAGTGGATATATATATATACATATATATATATATCTCCCAGATTCCCTTAGATACTTGAGCGTGTGTCTGGGTTCTCTATTATGTTACATTTATTAACATAAAAACCTGTATAGAACCTGGTCTTGTACCTTTGTTGTGATGACTTAGTTACTGTGCCTAACCAGCCGTCAGTGCAGTTGCTGACATATAAAAAATTACTCAATAGCAGGTTTTGCTTATTATTTTGCCCTCCTCACTCACACGTCTGTCTTCTAGGTGCTCTTCCATGTGCCTCTGAACACATGGCTTGTTCTCCTCCAGATCCTCTGCTGGTAGACCCTCTCCAGAAGAGTAGATGAGTCGGATGTCTTAACGTCTTACATAGCATATGGAATTCAAGCACACAAAAGTGGGCGGTGTTAGGTCTTTTTAGGCATAACCCTGGAATAGGCACAATACTTCTGCTGGGTTTTATTTGTTAAGCATTTCACAGGCTGGTCAGATATAATACGGAAATTGCTACACAAGGGTACATATACCAGGAGGTGTGCCTATTTGGTGCGATCTTTGCAGAGTAACTACCGCAGAGGGCATCCTTGTCTTAGTCTTGTCTGTAATAGGAATACCTTAGATACTTCCTTGATATTTATTATTTGTTTCTAACCTTTATTAAAATATAGATGGTTCTACAATGCACCGAAGTTTGTTTTCTTTTGTTTATCAAAATGGTTGCTGAATAGTATGAAATACAATTCAGAATTTAAAAAGATGATCTTATGGTTTTCCCCTTTAAGATATTTATACAATGAATTCCATTAATAGAATTCTGAACCTTAAACCCTGTTTCCATGCCTGATATAAACCCTCCAGGGTCTAGATACATTATTCTTTAATATGTTGCTAGATTCTATTTGCTAGTATTTTACTGAAGACTTTTCCCTTCACGGTCATGCATGAGACTGACTATAGTTTATTTTTGTGGCACATTTCCTAACTCCTTCACTTTGCAAATAAAACTCATAAGACCAGAGAGTTAAAATGAGTGCCTCGTTAGTGACGGGATTTATGCTAGAATGAATGCGTTCGAGTCCAATTCAATAATTTTCCTGCTACAAGAAACTGCCAGTTTCCCAAAATATTATAGGGCTGTTTGTTTTGGTGTTAGGACAATTCCAAAATCTTATAGAATTATAGAACTCAAGAAAAGTGTCCAGTTTTGTCCAGTTAACATTTATCAACTGTAAGTTATTCGCACAGTGTTTACGTGTAACTGGCCTTTTGCCAGATCTCATTAGAATTAACAAACATCATTAATGGCAATAATTCCTTTCTCCCTGGTTACTGACCCACAGGGATTCTCAAGACCTTGAGCCCCGCTAGGCGTCACCCAGTTAGACTAGGAATCCCTAGACTGATGTCACCTGAGTTTTCTTGGAGTGCTTCCTGCTGCCATGTGCTTATGTCACGTTCTTTGCCCCGACCACCCACATTCAGGGAAGCTGCACACAACGCGACTTATGGGTGGCACTTCATGAATACCTTGCAGGAATGCTTGTCTGTGCCTGGAGTGACTCCAGAGCAGCAGTGCTGAAGTTCCAAAGCCATTCTGCCCTTTGGCAGTATTTCTAGGTCCCACATATTGCATGGCGTATACCTTTTGAAAACTTTTATCCTCCCCACTTTCCAAAATCAGAGACAGACTCTGGGCTCTTTGTGCCACCCCTCGGGCTTGGTTGCACCTCCTCCTCATCCTCCTATTGTCTATAATGCTCATGCAAGTCAGCTCCTACAGACCTGTCCCATCAGTTTATCAGGTACTTTGAAGCCACACCTGAAGCCTACCTTTGGCTCACAATGGGGCCTCTACTACGTATGTTTTGTTTTTGTGTATATTTTCTTCAGAATTTTGGCAGCAAGAAGAGAAAGAAATCTGTGAAATTAATCTATATAAACCTAATGCAGAGCATAAAATAAGGGTCCTTACCATCTTCAAATGCTCCTAAGAATGCCTCCATATGTAAAGAGGAGTGGAGAATCAGGCAATTATCTGATGATTTTGCTCAATAGATTAAATTACACAGTTTGGAAAATTCAAACTTAACCCCATGCTTTTAAGATCCTGTGATTTGATCATCACATATTGTACACACATACTGATAGTCAACTCTGTACCCCACAAATACGTATAATCAACTATGTTTCAATTACAAATATAAAAAATAAAGAAAAATAGATATTTTGAAATCATTTAGGAGATTAAGAAATCATTTACATTTAGACTTGTGTGAAGAAACAAACCTAAACTAAACAAAACACCAGCAATAACAGCAGCAAAACATTTTCAAACCATCAATAGGATTTGGCTTCAAGCCTTTTGTGTAAGATTTTCATCTAAAGCCAAAGGCAGAGACAATTCAGTGAAATCAATAATTAATTCAACTAAAATTTGAAGCAATTTTGTCTTTGTTTTAAAATATCAAAAAAATTTTTTGACATCTTAAAATATCGAAAGAGAACTAAGTTCTTTTAAGACAATATTAGAATTAGAACACTTTAGAAAAGAATTTCTTGCAAAGAAGCTATGAAAGCAGGTAACTTATTAAATATTTAAAAAGATTAAAAAGCAATAATACCTTAAGAAGTGTGGTACTGACTTCCCATAAAGTGATAAATCCTTGGAATTACATGGAGAGACTATACATAGACAAAACCACACAGCGTAAGATGAAGCTTGCTTTTCAGTATGACTGTATACTTGAGGAGAAAGTATTATTTAATGAGCAATTTTAGAACAATTCAATAACAGCTTTGAAAAAAAAGAAACATTTACACTTTTTACAATGGACAGAAATAAACCCCAAGCCTGTGCACAAGCTGTTCTGTCCACCAGGGGTGCCCTCTTCCCGCTGTCTGCCTCCCACACACTCTGCACAAATGCTTCAGCACCTCCTTCCTAAGTTCCTGTAACACAAGCAGATGCATCCCGTTCTCCACACCCCTATGGCAGGTGCAGCATTACACCGCAGTCATTTGCACCCTCCTCTGCTCTTTTAACTTTTGCAGCTCCAGTACCTAAACCAGTATTGGCCAGAAGTAGGTGTGCAGAGAGTCTCTGATGAATAAATATACATCTCTGATGAATACGTATACACATTAAAATTGTAAGCATGATTGAACAAAATGTTTGTGAAATAGATTGCAAAAGCATATGTACAATTAGATTACAGCCATAAAAGAAGAAGTTTGGTGTTACGGATTCAATAGTAAACCCACAAAAGTATATGCTTAGGTTAGGGCAACTAAAATACTTTCCATTGTTTTATTCCCTTTTCAAATATGTTTTTCCAATAGCGAACATCAGCCATGCGCTTAACATCACTGTAACAGGAGGTTAGAATAGGAATCTTTCTATAACTAGTTTCAACAGAAGCACAATGTGATAGACATCAGGTTATCAACATGAGGGACAGGTGAACCTGTCCACCATTCCCAAATGCAGAATTTAGAGACTTAATGGAAATCTCTCAATTTTTGGATACTTTAGTGAGGTCAAAGGCATCAAAGCATCAGAGAGAGGGAAGTGTTAGGTTTGGCGAGACGGAGAAAAGAGAGAGACACCCAAGTCAGGAGCCATTTCAGCCAAAAGGTTTATTCCACTAATGTTGAGGGGAGTCTGAACCAGATCAGTTCCTGCGAACTAAGGAAAGCACAGGGTTTATAAGACGTTTAGGATGGGTTCAGACAGAGTAATGGGCAATTTTGAAATCAGTGGTATGCAAGGTGACACAGCCCTTGTGGTCCGATGACATTTGGTAGGTTAAGTCATAGGCTCTTGATTAGCCACTATCTCAGTACAAAGCATTCCAGCCAGAAGCCTGATAGACGCAGCCCACAAGACGTTCCCTTGATGATAACAGTAATGTTTACCCCTGCCCGGGGGAGGAATCTCAGTTCCTGGAGCAGAAAAGGGGAAACGGAGGGAGAGAAGGGGGAAAGGTGCTTAACCTGGCTGTGCTGATGTTAAACGAGCCATGAGACCTAATAGGAAACAGCTCTGGGGAGGAGGTTTAGTGCAGGGGTGTGTGTGTGTGTGTGTGTGTGTGTGTGTGTGTACACATATACATCTATATCTATATAGATATATAGATATATTATTTTATTATTTTTTTAATTTTTATTTTGTCAATATACAATGTATATGATTTTTATGACCCATCACCGACACCTCCCGCCCTCCTCCCTCTCTCCCCTCCCCCCCAAGAATGTCCTTTCCGTTTACTTGTTGTAACAACTTCAACAAAAGTATAGTTGTTATATCTTCTTCCCCGCCCCCCCCCCGGTTTTTTGTGTGTGTGTGTGTTTGTGGGTGAATTAATTTGATTGTTTTTTTTTTAGCTCCCTCCGATGAGTGAGAACATGTGGTATTTCTTTTTCTCTGCCTGACTCGTTTCACTCAATATTATTCTCTCAAGGTCCATCCATGTTGTTGCAAA
>NW_007727468.1:161043-215470 GCF_000696425.1 Galeopterus variegatus | reverse complement strand
AGATCTATCTGCAATTGTTTGAGGAACCTCCAAACCATTTTCCATAGGGGTTGCACCATTGTGCATTCCCACCAACAATGTAAGAGAGTTCCTTTTTCTCTGCAGCCATGCCAGCATTTATCTTTCGGTGTCTTTTGGATTTTTGCCATCCTAACTGGGGTGAGATGGTATCTCAGTGTGGTTTTGATTTGCATTTCCTGGATGCTGAGTGATGTTGAGCATTTTTTCATATGACTGTTGGCCTTTTGTATATCTTCTTTAGAGAAATGCCTGCTTAGCTCTTTTGCCCATTTTTTGATTGGGTTGCTTGTTTTTTTCTTGTAAAGTTGTTTGAGTTCTTTATATATTCTGGATATTAGTCCTTTGTCAGATATGTATTTTGCAAATATTTTCTCCCATTCTGTTGGCTGTCTTTTAGCACTGTTAATTGTTTCTTTTGCTGTGCAAAAGCTATTTAGTTTGATATAGTCCCATTTGTTTATTTTTCCTTTCGTTGCCCGTGCTTTTGGGGTCATATTATTTTAGAGAGAGCTGTAGTCTTGCCGTTTCCCCATCTCCCATCTCCCTCTCTGGGGGAGGATCTAAGGCTGCCAGAGGGACAGACTGGGCCACCTGCCTGAAGGTCTGCAAGGTGGTAGGTAGCTTCCAAGGTGTTCACTCAGCAAGTGTTGAAGTTCTGTTCCTTGACACGGGGAGACACAGAAGAGTGGTGCCTGACTCACGACTGAGAAAAGTAAAGCCAGGGACAGACTGTTGTCGGAGCCCACTCCAGAAGCACTGAGGAAAAGAGAAGGCTTATGTGATTATTGTTGAGATTAAGCTGGTCTCCCAGAGTTTCCAGGGCCAACAGATCCATGCGTTTTCCCATGGTGAGAGGGGGTTGTGGGCTGGCGTGGGCTTATCTAGGGTCCTGCCCAATAGGGCAGTTGGAGGGGTAAGGAAACCTGCACAGAAGGGAGACGGGTGGGGAGTACGTGACATGAGGTGACCACGGGCTGAGAAAGGAGTCTCACTGGGCCACTCGGATTAAATGGGTTTCACTCTGGGTCAAGGAAACTGCCGGAGAGAGAGTTCCAGCAGAAAACATTCACAGGGTCCCCCGAAGCACTCAGTGGGAGAAGCAGTCAGCTTTTATGAGCTGTGGGCGTCCACAGAGCACAAAGCCCCCTTATCCTTGTCTTCTTCCCACCTGCCTTCTCCATGGGGACCGTGTCTGGGGTAACAAAACAGTGATTGAAAAAGTCACCAGGCCCACGATCCCTACTCTGAGAAGCAGGTCCAAACTGGCAGAGGCCAGAGGGTGTCGTACTAAGTTAATTTCATCATTTTGATGATTACAAGGAGCCACACTTCACAAATTCTGGACTAGGAGTGTTGGCTTCTTAAAGCAACTACTGCACTAATTCCTAAGAGTGAGGGGAAAGTCCTGAGCCTTCAGGAAAAAGATGACTGTGGGCAAAAGATTGCCACCACTCAGTAAAGTGAAAGTACAAATAACATTGTGCTTGATCCCCACCCACACACTGAGGCTGCTAGAGATGCCAGCTACGCGAAGAGAAGCTGCCATTCTCTTTTCTTAGTGTGCCAGTAAGTCATAAAAGGAAGTTGTCTAGGTAGAAAAAGGTTTGTTCACGTTTAATTTTTGCTTTAAAAATCAATTAATTTTTTATTTTAAATGTTATTACACCCTCATGAACCACTGAACATCCTACAATGTTGCATTTGTCTTCATCAATTCTGCACTGAGTGTTTGCTTCTTAAGGCAAATGTTGCACTATTTCTTATTTCACTTACTGAACAGTAGATGTGGAAGGAAACACACAGGACATCGTGTCGTGCCCACCCACTCATTTTACAAACGAGGAAACTCACGGCTTAGAGAGTTTAAAAGGCTTGCACCCAACATTACTGCTGGTTAATCACAAACGACTTCCGACACTCCACGCTTCCTTTTCTGATCAGCTCCAGCATTTCCCCAGCCTGCTGGAGTTACACCCCCAGTCTGAGAGGAGGCCGAAAATAGAAAAGAAGTGGGCAGTGTTCCTCACGACGCTAATCAGAAGTTGCAGTCTTCTCCAAATGAGTGTCAGAGGTTCTAGCAAAGCAAGCTTCGGCGGAGTGTGGGACGTTAATTACCTTCCTCCATCATTTATTAGTAGGTGTCCTTGTAACCTGGGGCTGTCTGAAATACAACTGGTAGTTAGTAGCATAAATTCAGAAGACTTTAGATGTCAACATGTCCAAGAGAACCTCTTTCATCCAGTTTATTATCTATTCCTTTAACAGGCTTCGATGACTTTTAGAACCTATCCTTGTGTTTAGTTAAAAACAAGAAAACAGCTAAGATTGCAGAGAAAGAACGTTTTGATTGGAGTGAATAATGACAGAATACGTCTCCTCCAAATGAACATGAAGATGGAACACACATATTTCAGTGGGTTTCGAGGAGGAGAATGAGTCGGCTTTCATAGGAGGTTGAAGAAGGGATCACCCGTCGCAAAATAGCTCCCTCAGCGGTCTGCTGCGGCACCAGCAGCTGTGGGCTTTGGGGTCAAGCACTCCGTCACCGAGGGATCCTGGGAGAATGCAAGTCTGTTACCTGGACGTGCGACATCACCTTTCCCAGCATCTTTTAAGGAGATGACATGGATGGGAGCAATGGCGCCCAGGACAGAGACCTCTTGGTTGGGTTGGGCTGCGACGGGAGAGAAGTATTCTGGGTAGAGCCAGTAATCTCAGGAAGACAGACTGATAAAGCACAAGGAGAAGGCAGGCGGAAAGCTGGGCACGGCGGGGAGGCTGCCACCACCTGACGCTTGCACAAGCCCATGAGACGCAAAATCAGTTTGTCTTCGGTGTCTTCCCTTCTCTGAGCTTCCTGTAAACCCTCACTGAATTCTAAGGAACATTCGTATATATGAAATATATACAAGGGTAATTCAGAAAGTTCATGAAAAGATTCACATTATCTTTTAATTGTACATTTCCATGAACTTTTTGAAGTAATTGTGCATACATGACTTTATATTTAAGTTTTAATGAGCCAGTCATTTGGTGAGTGTTCACTACATACCAGGCACTGTGCTGGGTGCTGGGCATATAATGGAAACAGGGGCTGCTGTTCTTAAGGAACTTAAAGCCCGTGGAAGGCTGTGGACAGGGGAGCGGGCACTGCCACCGTGTGAGACTGTGCTTCTCCTCAACCATGTGACAGTTTACATTTGTCTGCCTGCCTCACAGCTTAATAATAGCTAATGAACTTCTCACAGTAAGGAAGGGGCCATTTGCTTTTTCACAATTCCAAGTGGTACAAAATTGGTCTTAACACAGACTAATCTGCAGTTGTGATCCAGTCTGCCATTTTGAAACAAATGACAGCCCAAACAGAAACTAAAAGCACCTCACAGAGCACTGAACCGCACATTATGGGGAAATGTGTGGGCGAGTGAGATCTCCATCACAGGGCAACGGCGCAGTGGAGTGGCAGACGTCTCGGGGGGCCATCGCCCACACAGCCACCGTGGGAGCACCGGCCACCATGGTGGACCACGTGAGGGCCTGTCTGAAAATGGCACCACAGGCTTCCTGGGGAAGACAGTGAGGAGAAACATGAAGGTGATGGGCAGCCCCAGGAAAAGCTGTTGCTGCTACCAACTCCGACACCTCAAAGGTCTGGCCCAGTCATTGCAGAAACCCAGGTGTGAGTTGCTAACAGTGGCCAGGGACCCAAGAAAATGAGACGGGGATGGGTGCTCCTGAGAAATGTCTTGTTTCTGGGTTACATTTGCATGTTAAAATGAGAGGAATGGCTTTAAAGGTTGACACTGGGTATGGGAAACAGTTGTCTGCTGAGATCCAAATCGTTTGCACTTGACGGCAGCAGAAAAACCAGGTGATAGAGAGGGCTCTTTGCTGGGAATTAGCAATGACAGAAGGTGGGAGAGGGAATCTGGGTGCCCACAGACAGACTGCAGCCAGAGAGATTGGCCCTCGTGTTACTGCGGAACTTGGCAGAGGACAAGGGGCCAGGTCTTGCACAGTGGATCAAGGAGACATAGGCATCACCAGAGTGATCAGAAAATGAATCCTGCCCAAGAGAGTGCTCACTGTGGGTCAGGGCCTTTTAAAGCTAGAGCTTCTGCCCTTGATCCTTTTGACTTTACACTTAAAGCTGAAAGTTACTCCTCCCTCCACAGGAGGGAGTGCACTGTGCATCTCAACACTGTGGCAGGGCAGAAGCCAGTGGCTCCAGCCCAGGAGCATGCACGACAGAAAATCGCAGTGCATCTCCAGGCTATATGCAACTGGCAGCAGGTATGCAGTCGGCACATAAGAATCTGTACAACAAACCACAGTGCAACAAGCTGTGCTCCCAAGGCCCCTGTCTCAAGGAGCTTATCTTCATTCAGTGAAGAAGCTTATTTGCCATCTTAGCCTGCTCTGGCTGCCGTAACAAAATACCATAGACCGAGTGGCTTAAACAACAGACATTTATTTCTCACAGTTCTGGAGGCTGGAAGCTGGAGATTAGGGTGCCCGAGAGCGTTCTGCTGAGCGTCCTGTTGTTGGCCTACAGACGGCCACGCTCTCACTGTGTGTTCCCAAGGCCACTCCTCCAAACCTAATCATCTCCCAAAGGCTCCACCTCTTAATACCATCACACTGCGTGTTAGGACTTCAACACAGAAATTTTAGGGAGACAAAAATATTCAATCTGTAACATCTGGCATTTAATTTATGAACTTTCATCAACCACAGATACAGAGGCTGAGCATTTTCTGTTTAAAAGCACATAGGTCTAGGTAAACAATGAGTGAAAAAAAACATGAATATGGGATACACAAAAAAAAGAATCTGAACCTGATTTATGGAAAAGAGACAGCCACACCTTTACCACAATAAAGACAATTCTCATATCTTCTGGCTAAGAATTCCACCCATTTCCAGTAAACAATTCATGGAAAACAGTCATGAGCTAAATTACATATGAGTTTTAGTTGATATCTATGTATACCTGATCCTGAGAACTGTCCTATAAGTCTCAATGTTTTCATTGCTATTTCTGCCCAGAAACCTGGCTGTCAATTGGCCTCTAGCTGGTCTGCCATTCATAGTGCAGAGGTCCATGGTGAGCCTGCAGGTAATGACCCTTCGACACATTTGCATCCTAATGCTTCAGTGAACTGTAGATCTACCTCTGTGAACCATACCTTCCTATAATTCATGGTTCAAATTTTAGTGAAATCTAGTACAAAGGATCACTGAATTTCTGCTCCTCCATAAAAGAAACAAAAACACTGGCAAAAATTAACAAATCAACTTTCTCAGAATTCTGGACTTTAGCCAAACAAGGCTGGCAAAAATCTGAGGTATGTTTATTCAAGGAAAACAGTTGACTCAGTAGGGACAGGGATCTGTGTGTTATTTCAACTTGCTTTATTCTCTCTCCCCTTTCCTTAGCTTCATAATAACCATGAAAACCAGGAGCCTACCAGTCAGAAGTCCCCCCAAAAAGTCCCATTCCAAAGAATTGTTATTTGGCCTGTGTGACAGCTACTCAGGAGCTCCAACTTATAGGGCTAGTCTTTTCTTGACCTGAATCAGAGCTTACCCAATGCTGCCTGCACTTTCCCTGGAGCATTTTTTTGGGAACAATCAGTGGTGATTGTTTAATACCACAGCTGCCTTGGGTGGCAATAACGGTTGGGGCAAATAAGAAGCTGACCAGAAAACTTAAAAGGAAAAGCTTGGAAGTGAGATTTCAATAGGAAGACTGGAAAGCTTTGACATTCTTGAGAATCTAAAAGATGACACGCACATGCAGAAGGGTGCCCTCGAAGGTCTGCTCTCACTGCCTCTGCTCAAAACTATGCTGGGGGTCCTCGCTAGAGCAAAAAAGGGGGAGAAAAGACATAAAATCATCCAGACAGGAAAGCAGAAAGTAAAACTACTTCTATTCACAGATGACGTGATCTTTTAGAGAAAGAATCCAGAGGAGCCCACAAAAAAGCTATCAGAGCCAATAAACATGTTCAGCAAGGTTGAAAGATACAAGATCAGTATACAGAAATAAATTGTTTGTACTCAGTAGAAATGAACACTTCGATAAGTGATTGATTAAGTTGTTTTTTCTCTTGTATTTCCTTTTCTTTACAACAAAAGCTGGAGCAAATACCAACTCAGGGCTGCACCTTTTTTCTCCCTTCTTGAGGGAGTTTTCTTGGTGCAGTCCCTTTGGGTTTCTCATTGCCCTTAATATTTGAGCTCTGAGTAATCTTTGTGTCTCTGTCATACAGTGAGAAGTGACAGCTGTCTTTTAATTTTTTGGCAATTGTCTTGTAATCCTGGGCTTTTCTTTCTTGATAGGTTTTTGATTACAGATTCAATCTCTTGTTATTGGTCTGTTGACGTTTTCTATTTCTTCCTGAGTCATTTTAGGTAATTAGTTGTTTCTAGAAGTTCTTCCTTTTCATCTATGTTATCTAAATGATTGGCATAAAATTGACAAGCCAACTCTAAAGTGTAAGAGATCCAGAAGGACCAATATAATTTTGAAAAAGAAGAACAAATTTGGGAAAATTACTAAAAAGCTATAGTAATAAGGATGGTGTGGTACTGGTGTAAGGATAAACACAGACATCATTGGATTCTAATCAAGAGCCCTAAAGTAAACCTTTACATTTTCTGTCAATTGATTTTAAAGGATTTTCAACAAGGGTTCCAAGACAATTCAATAAGGAAAAAAATAGACTTTTCAACAACTGATACTGAGAAAACTGAATAGTCACATTAAAAAATAAGTCAAGTCTCCACCTCAGATTACATACAAATATTAACTCAAAATGGATCAGGACGTAAAGGTGAGAGATAAAATACAAAACTCTCAGGAGAAAAATAGGTGTAAATCTTCATTACCTTGGATTAGGTAATGGTTTCTTAGATATAACACAAGCACAAACAACAAATAAAAACATATAAATTGGACTTCATTAGAATAAAAAACTTTTATGCTTCAAAGGACACCATGAAGAAAGTGAAAAGACAACCTACAGAATGGAATAAAATACTTGCAAACCATCGTTGATAAGGGCCTAGTACCCAGAATATATAAACAATTTTTACAACTCAAAAATAAAGAGAAAATGAAAATGATACAATTTAAAAATGAGCACAGGATTTTAATATACAGATGGACAGTAAGAACATGAAAATGTGTCAACATCATTAGTCGTTAAGGAAATACAAATATGATCACAATGAGATACCACCTCACACCCACTAGAATAGTTACAACAAAAAAGTTGGACAATAACAGGTGTTGATAAGTATGTGGGTAGAAGAGAACTCTCATACACTGGTGGGAACATAAAGTTGTGCAGTTGCATTGTAAAGTTCTTCAAAAACATCAAACATAGATATAGGGCCAGAAATTCCACTCAAGGTATGCACCCAAGAGAACTGAAAGCATAGACCTACACAAAAACTGGTATGCGAACATTCTTATAGTACCGTTGATAATTGCCAAAATGTGGAAATAATCCAAATGTCCATCAACTGATGAATTGAGAACAAATGTGGTATATCTATACAGTGGAATTTATTCATAAAAAGCAACAAAATATTGACATATGTGTGGAATCAGAATTAAGGCTGTTGATGGAGAAATATTTTTATGAAGTTTTATTGAGAGGCAAATGTGAGGATTAATCTGGAAAACACAAAACAACAAAACTGGGAAGTGCTCTGAAGCCTATTACAAGATGGAAAGATTTAATAGGAAAGCTTGGACAAGGGAGGGGTACCCATACTAGAGTTCTTCCATTTTCATTGGTGGGTAAAATACAGAAATTACAACTAGTGGTTACAGTTTACAGTGCACAAGCAAAGATGTCTACATGTGGAACAAGTGACTACGTTCAAGACCAAAGTACACTTTTAGATTTTGGCTAATCTTAAAAATAACTTGGTAGCTTACTCAGAATTACCAAGCTACACATTAACCGGTGTATCAACAATTTAAGGAACTTACATGAATTCTTTGTTTAGGAACAAAATGTCAACAGTCCCAAGAGCTTTCCCCGAGGCGACTGAGTTTTCAAGAGACTGTTTGAATCCGTTGTCATTATTTGTCACATGCTATAATACGGAAAAACCTTGAAACCACTATGCTAAGTGAAAGCAGCCAGTCACAAAAGACAATATATTACATAATTTTATTTGTATTAAATGTCCAAAAAAAAAAAAAAAAAAAAAACACTTGTAGAGGCAGAAAGTAGATTAGTGGCTTCTAGGGGCTGGGGAGGGATGGAGGGGTTAATGGATAAAGAGTTTCTTTGGGGGCAATGAAAATACTTTGGAATTAGATGGTGGCAATGTCTGCACAATTTTGTGAATATGCTAAAAAACAATTGAATTGTAGACTTTAAAATGGTGCCTTTTATGGTATTTGAATATACTCCATTTAAAAAATAATACAATGATGATGCAGGACAGGGAGAGACGACTGCAGAGGCAACTTCTGTGTGGAGCTGAGGCATAATGGAGTTGAGGCAAGTGAGAGGATTTCCTTAGAGTTCGACCATCTTAACAGGAAGGAGGCAACGTAAAGCTTTGAAAACAGGGGATGTGGGAATCCTTTTTTGAATTACTCTATTTTCTCAATAGAATAAAGTCAAAGCCATCATTGAAGAGTGAGGCAGAAAAAGAAACTTGAGAGGTTTGAGAAAAAAAAGTGTGAATAGTATAGTGTCCTTGCAAAAATAGTATGACTTGACTAGAGACTACTTGAGGTTTGTGGTCGTAAATTTAAATTGAGATGAACCATCTTGATTTCATGTTTTTCTCCAGCTACATTCAGCCAAGTGAAGCCAAGTGAAGCAAGACAGAGTAGGAGCAACTTTAGCCAGGGTTGGCACTTTCTAAGGGAGTGTGATGGACTCTTGAGAGCGTGCACAAGAGCAATTATTACGGTGAGTCATGGGATCTTAGGGGTAGCTACAGGAGCAAGGATGTGAGGAAGTTAGTGGACAGAGAAAATGGGTTAAGGTTAACGGATTGAGTGTTACTGGGGATTTGAAAAATTACTGGAGTGGGAGTAGTGGAGGGAGAGGGCTGAAAACAGGAAGTCGAGATAGAAATTTGGATGATGGAAACGGAGATTTTACAATTCTTGTTAAAGACAATGTCTAAGGTTTATCTCTGAATACAAGTGCCTAAGATAAGGTGGAGGACAAAACCTTTACACCAGAGAAGCAACAAAAGATGATTTAAAGTATTGCAGATCCCTTAAATGCTTTAACTTAGACGATGCATGCTTGGAGTGTAAAGAGCTGCATATTTTTAAATCTTTCTCTAGCACCTGAGAAAGACGTCCATTGAAGTATATAGAGGAGAGGACTTAGCACAGCAGGTGGCTGAAGATGAGAGGGCGAGAGATTTTAGGATGGCGGCGAGGAAATGTTGGCGAGGGCCCATGGGGTCTAGCGCAGACCAGCCCTCGGCAGCAGGAAGTGCTAAGGGACTGAGCAGCGCGGCAGTCAGAGCTCAAGAGTCACAGATAACCATGGAGTCCCCACTCTTGCTAGGAGGCGCGATCTGACGATCCCACCCAGACACCACACTTCAGCGAGGCAAGAGGTAGGCAGAAGATGATGTACGGACAATCTGCGCCGAATTAGAAAATGTGCCAGTCATTTTTCCTTAGCATCCATTTCTTTTCGTAGTTCATTCTCATCATCGGAATTAACCCACTGGCTCTACTGAAGTGTTCTGAGCTTAAAAGAGCTAATTTGGAGAACAAAGTTGTCAAATTTTGGCTGAGGTCGTAGATGGTGGGCCTCAATGTCTCAGCGGGGAGCCCCCCAGCCACAGTTCAGGAGCAGTAGGGAAGGCAAGAGAGTAATTCATTCTTTCAGCAAGCACAATAGAGTGTTTGCAGCATTCAGAATTTGATGGATCAAAACAAAAGTCGAGGTGGGAGAGACTAGAAATAAAAAGGCATTCTGGAACATTCTTAAAATGTTCAGTTATCACAAAGCATTCCGTCACAGCTGTGTTTGAATCAGGCTCTCCCAATGTCTGGCTGTGCGACCTTGGGCTACTTCCTTCACCATTCTGGGCTTCAGTTCCTTTTAGCACTGACCTCAGTAACATAGGTGTTAGGGTTCATGAGACAATGTACTATTGGCCATGTGTTTAAAGGTTTAGCTACATATAATCACGGTACAGCAGACCAAAGTACACTTTTAGATTTTGGCTAATCTTAAAAATAACTTGGTAGCTTACTCAGAATTACCAAGCTACACATTAACCGGTGTATCAACAATTTAAGGAACTTACATGAATTCTTTGTTTAGGAACAAAATGTCAACAGTCCCAAGAGCTTTCCCCGAGGCGACTGAGTTTTCAAGAGACTGTTTGAATCCGTTGTCATTATTTGTCACATGCTATAATACGGAAAAACCTTGAAACCACTATGCTAAGTGAAAGCAGCCAGTCACAAACAATCACATATTGAATGATTTCACTTATACGAAATGTCCAGAATAGGCAAATCCATAGAGGCAGGAAGTAGATTAGTGGTTGCCCGGGTGGGGGTAGGGGTGGAGCTGATGGCTACGGGGTACAAGTTGGGCTACTGAAAATGTTCTAAAATTAATTGTGATGACAGGTGCACAACTCTGGGAATATGCTGAAACCCACTGAATTGTATACTTTAAACAGGTGAACCCGCCGCGCTTCCCAAGCGGCGCACTATCCAGTGCGCCACCGGGCCGGCCCAATAATCCCATATTTTTAAAAGTAGGCAGAAAAAGAAGTGTTCCATTATTTCAAAGGATAAATTAAGTTTACTGTTCCTTTTTTGCAAATTGAGTGATCTACCTCCAAAATATAAACTCTCCAAATCCAAATGCTGGTCTGTTAGATGTTTACCTCATTAGCCATCTGATATTGTCTCCTACATTGGTGAGTTTTGGGCTCTCCCAGCCTGGGCTTGAGCAGACTATAGGAGGAGACTCGGATGGCTCAGAAGTCAATGGGAGGGTTTTGTGTCTCAGCAGACTTCTTTCGCTTGGAGGTTTGGGGTAGATATTGGTGAGGCTGTGGTGGGTTCTGGCTGCATGGAGGCAGGGGACAAAACTAGACATTGTTTTAAGGTTCCTTTTTTTAATCTTTGGATAATGAGCAAAAATTTTCATTATTACACATAAGTCCTGGAAGAAGCCTGTCTAATGGTATCCGGCATCTCCTCAGAGCCTTCATGCTAATGAACTGCACACATCCTACAGTGACACTCGGTTTGTTATGGCTCCAAACTCACAAAGTCAATGTTTTTTTTTTTTCTCCTTTTTGTCGTTTTTCGTGTCCGGCAACGGATCGCAACCCTCAGTGTCGCGCCCGTACCAGACCGGGACCGGCAACGGGATCGCAACCCTCGGTGCTGGGCCCGCACCTCGCTCAGCCAGTGAGCGGGAACCGGTCTGTATGTGGGATCCGAACCTTCGGCGGGAGCGCCGCCGCGCTTCCCAAGCAGTGCACTGTAGCAGTGCGCCACCGGTCCAGCCCAAAAGTCAATGTTTTAATTGAGGTCTTTATGGTTGCTGCTGCAGGTACAGGGATGTGGTGAGGGCATGGATGGGACTGTGTATTCAGCCAGATGAATCACGGTGTAGTCAAGTAGGACTGACTCCAGAAATAGTCCAAGCAAAGCTCATTTCCTTGGTCTTCTGACTGTGGCAACCAGACATTCAACAAGAAATTTGCTTCATTGCACCACAGCTATTCTTGGAAGGGGTTGGCTTCTAAGCATCCATTTGTATGTTTGGCTAATGTGTTTTGATCTCTCAAATGGTGCCCAGTTACCCAGCACTTTTCTAAAGAAAAAGAAAATAGCACCTGCATTAGCAAATGGGTCCATGCCATTGTCTCCTATTGAATACTTGGTATTTAGTATCTTCCTCTAAAAAGAAAAATAGAAATTTTCACATGTATCTCATTTACTCTTAAAGCCAATGTTTTCCAAATTCTTGAATTAGCCAACTCTTTTATGGGGTAATTGACCCAATAGGACTACCAAGGATCTCATGCAAATGAATAAAAATAACCATCATAGGATGTCATTCATTAAAATAGTTTTAGTTGTCTTCTCTCTACCTGCCCTCCTCCTAATTCTTTACACAGGGATGTCCAGGTCCTTTGGGGCTTTCTTACCCTAGAAATATTGGTAGAGCCAAAAGCAAAAATACTCTCAAGTGATGGCTTTTTCTGAATTTAAAAAAGCCAAGGTCCTTTTGAGAAGATAATATTAAGAGTCACAGAACGCGAGCATAGTGATTTAGGTTTTTTGAGGGAAATTAAAGAGAGGGGAGATTGCCCCAGGCTAAGGAGGAGAAAAGGTCCCTTAGTCCCTCAAGTAGGGCTGGTCTTTCTCCCTTGCAGGACCTTCTCTGCAAGGATGCCTGCATGGTTTATCTGGTCAGGCTGAACCTCACCCAAGCTGCCATGAATGATGCTGGGCCTGAGGGAGTCTATAGTGTCTCCATAGCAACCAGTGGAGCCTGAGGTACCAAAGCAATGCTGTGGTGTTAGGAAAACCCCAGGCCTTCTGACTAACTGTTGAGTGGGAAGAGATAGCAGTTGAATAGTGTCTGAAGATGAATTTTCTGTCCTTTCAGAGGTGGGTGGGTACCCAGATTCGGAATTAAAATTATGTAAAGGAAAATTATGAAACACAAGTTTTTCTTACACGTCTGCGTGTAGACTAGGATTCATTCTCACACAGAAATATAACCCCCCAAATGGTAAATTTTTGTGTATGTAAATTATATGACAATAAACCTGATTTTTAAAAATCCTAATCAGGATTCTGTTTGGGGATGTGAAGAGGAAGTGTGTGTGTGTGTTTATGTGTGTGTGCAGAAGAGCACGCATGTGAGCCACTGTACATGTGCTATATGCAGTGAGTACCTTTGCAGGTATGTGTGTCTCTGCAAAAGATATGAGAAAGGTGGTTGAGTTTGAAAAAAATGCACTAATAGGTGTGCTGGAGTAGGGAAATTAAATTAAAATTAATCTTTTTTTTAATCTATCATTTTTTGAATACTTTCTATACACAAGATACTGTGCCAGGTGATGCAAGGTTAACAAAAGTGAAGAAGATGTGGTGACTGTCCTCAGTGTGCTCACAGTCTAGTAGTGAAAGTGTTAACAACTCCACAGGATCGCCATGACTCTGGACACAGAATGTTAAGAGACATCAGGCAGATAAAGAAAATTCTGTGGAATATAAAGGAGGAAGATATCGCATTTGGGAGAGAAGGTCAAAGAGGATTTCACAAAATTGCATTTAAGCTGGACTGTGAAGAAGGAATAAGATTGTGAGAAGCAGAAGGAGAGATGGGGCAGAGTGTATTTGAGTAGAAAAAACAGTATCCCAAGAAAAAAAAGCCAGGGCAACAAGGGCTGCAGGAACCGGGAGCCCCAGCAGGGCCAGAGAAGAGAGAAGGCGAGTGAGCCCAGTGTACTTGTGAATTCCATAAGCGGTTGCTGAGGCCTCCTATGTGCCAGATCGGCTAGAACATAAAGTACATGCAAAAGAGTGAAAGACAGGACCCCCCCCAAAAAAGGGAAGGCTAAGATGCAGCGTGCACAGACAAAATTTTAATTAGGAGCAGCTTTAAAAAGTTCCACTTCCCCTGAGAAATGAATGAATCCAGACATGAAAACAGTCACCCTGCCCCGTGAGATCTGGCTTAGATTTGCTCAGGCCGTCATTCCAACCCTATCAGATGTCCAACGTCTTTCTTAAGAGGTGTGCTAGTTCCTGGGGTGCTTTGTCATGACTCTTCTCGTTCTGACTTCGTACTGCCCTTGAGCTCCTGTTTCACCCTGTGTCCTGCAGCTATTCCTTTGTGTCCCTTCCACACCCCCCGTGAGATCTGGCTTAGATTTGCTCAGGCCGTCATTCCAACCCTATCAGATGTCCAACGTTTTTCTTAAGAGGTGTGCTAGTTCCTGGGGTGCTTTGTCATGACTCTTCTGTTCTGATTTCGTACTGCCCTTGAGCTCCTGTTTCACTCTGTGTCCTGCAGCTATTCCTTTGTGTCCCTTCCACACCCCTGCAGCCATCCCTTCTCACCTCCTCAAGAACAAGGCCCCTGCAGTTCCCATTCCCTCCCTGTTGTATTATTCCAATGACACCAAAGAAACTCCAAACTTAAAAAGCCTTGACCTATGCCCTGCTCCATCTACTGCCCTAAATCTGTACTCCTATTCATGGAAAAATTCTCCAAAATTGTCCATAATCAATGCCTCTACTCCTCACATCTCATTCTTGCAATTTATATATATATTTAGTATTTATCAAGATAACAGGTATATATAATTTAAAGAAATTAAATTGCTAGCCTTTCCACTGGGGTACTCCTAGATGTTAGTATCTGGGGTTCAGGTGGATGCTCAGATTTTTAGAGATGTCTGAGGCAGGGCAGGGGGTCATGCCTGTCTGATAGCAACCTGGAAACAGGGTAGGGAAGGTAAACTGAGGATCCAATTCCATGTGCAGACTGGCACTAAACCCTCCACTTTGCCTAGTGTCCCTTATTCTAGAGTCACTCTGGTCTTATCTCTTTAGGTAAAAAAAAAATCTTTCCTTCTCCTACAGGGTGTGTTTGAGGGGGCTAGAGGTGGCGACAACCTGGCTGTGTGGAAAGAGGAAAGGAACCTGAGTGGGAGAACTCACCTGTTCTGTGTGCAGAGCTCCAAACAGACCCCACGCTTCTGGGCAGAGGCACCTAGAGACTCAGAACAAGAAGCTGCTATCACCTATAGGGAGGGAGAAGCAGAGGAAAAAGACCTCTGATGCCGTCTGCGATTGTGATGCCGGAGCAGGGACCTCGGACTGCTGCCCACGGAGGCTGCTGAAGTCGCCACCAAACATGGAGACCACATGGCTTCTCCTTCCCCTACCTTCCAGTCTCCTGCTTGCCTTCCACTAGAGAATCTCCCCTCCAACCGTATTAAAATAAATACCCTATATTAAAGACTTAAAAATGTCCTGGAGTGGCTCTGGATATTTATCCAAAAGAACTGAAAGCAGGGTCTCAGAGATATTCGTAGACCCACGCTCACGGCAGCACCATTCACGACAGCTAACATGTGGAAGAGTCCCAAGTGTTCGTAGCTGGAAAACACGGGATGTGCATGCGACAGAACCCTACCCAGCCTTAAGGAGGGATGTGTGCTGATGCATGCTGCAGCCTGGGTGAACCTCCAGGACAGTTTGCTGGATGAAATAAGCCAGTCAGAAAAGACACGTACTGCGTGATTCCACTTACGTGGGGTACTTAAGATAAGAAGTCAAAGCCTTAGAGATAGCAGAATGGTGGTGGCCAGGGGCTGGTGGGGGGGAGGCAAATGGGGGTCAGTGCTTGATAGCTACAGAGTTTCAGCTTGACAAGATGAAAAGAGTTACAGAGGTGGATGGTGGTGATGGTTGCACAGCATTGTGCACATATTAAACACCACCCAACTGTGCACTAGAAATGGTCAAGATGGCAAATTTAATACTATGTGTATTTTACCACAATAAAAAAAAATTGTAAGAAAATCCTGCAGTGGTTTCCATTTCTTGATTGGATATTGACACGTATTTCTAACCTCCCCCCAATTCCTCTGTAACACGTACCATTTTGTTAGTCTTCCAGGAGCTCGGCGCTCTCGGAAATGATCTTTTCTTTCCTTTACTTGCTTGTCTTTCCCCCACTCGAAGGCAACGATGAAGAGAATAAGCATCTTCTACCGCTTTGTTCGCCTCTGTCACCAGCACCTGGAATAAAACTCGGTTCGCAGCAGGTTTCAATAAACATTTGTGCAAAGAACGAACACGTGCAAAAGTAAGACTTAGACGCCTCTTTCTGTTTTTTTTTTTTTTTCCCCATAAAAAAGAAAAAAATAAAAGATTCCCTTGGGCCGTTCAGATTTTGCTGATGACTTGGTACAGACAGACAAGGAAGCTGACACTTCAGAGGTTCTCAACCCTGCCACTGTCCCTCCACTGTCCCGCCGCTGTCCCTCTGCTGTCCCACCACGGTCCCTCCTCTGTCCCGCCACTGTCCCTCCACTGTCCCTCCGCTCTCCACCCTCAGCCCCTTCAGTCCCTCCTCGTGGGCCCCTCTGTCCAAACTCATCCTTGGGAGAAGCGTTTCCTTCTGTGTAGCTCCTGCAATGAGGAACGTGTCCTCAGACGTGGAGGACAGTGACATGTAAGGGTCCTCCCTCCCCCTTTGGGTCAAGCGTCACATCTCAAGGGTGACAGACGGCGGCAGAAACACAAAGCTGGGCTCCGGCTGCTCTCCGAGCGCACAGGCCCCTGCACAGTCGCGTTAGATGGACCAAGAACCAGGCGCCTTCTGTGACACCCGCGTCCAGCGACGTCCGGAGCGGGAACAGTGAGCGCCAGCGCGCGTGCGCGTGCGCGTGCGCGGGCGTGGGCGTGGCTCACGAACGTTGCTGGGAGGCGGAGTCTGAGCGCGCCTGCTCGGAGCACTCACGGCGTCGGGCGGGGCCTCTGCCGGGATCGCGTCCAGCCCCGGTCCCGGGAGACGGTCGCCAGGTCACAGCGCGAGGGACCCGGGAAGGGACACGCGCCGGCCGGACGAAGGGACTGCCGCTCCCGCACCTGGAAATAGTCGCGACGCCGTCCTGGGCGCCTCTGGAAAGAGCGTTGACAATTCAGTAGGATGTCGTGCACCAGCCTACAGTGCCCCGCCTGGCAAGGAAACAGGCTCAATGGGCTGTCGTCAGGTGCCACCGACCTAAATGTGGGCGAGCGTCCCCCTGCCAGACACATGCTCCGCCTGTCACCCGCGACGACGCCTCATGTGGAGGGGGAATTGGCAGGGCAGCGCCAGGTGACAGGCAGGACAGGAGGGCGCCGCTTGCTGGGGTGGCACACCTGCCTGCCTCGGTTTCTCAGGTGCTCTTTTCAGTGGAAAGGCTTGACTTGAAGGTCGTAGACTGTTGATTCTTAAACTGTTTGCTCTTGATTTCTAGAATGTAACTGCACGTCTCACTATAACAGGGTAGCAGGTATAACACCATGTTCCAGGGCTGGTTTCAAAAGTCCTAAGTCACTTCTGAGGGGGCACTGTATTCGGGGACAAGCCAAGATGAACAGTGGTAAACGAGTGACTGGAGGGAGATGGTCTTGTTTTCATGGCAAAATAAGTCCCAGTGTCCTTGCTCCATGAACAGTGGCATGTCAGCCACCTCACCAGGTTGACAGGATGTCGTGGGTTGTCCTTTTATTAGTGTCTTCTGTCCACCCCGCCTGTGTTCAAGCCAGCGGCCGTGCCCTCTCCCCTGGGAAAAGGTAGACTGGGTGAGCTGTCCATGCCCCGGGCTAATCCGTAGCAGTCCTTCCACAGTCTTCTCCAGCTATTCTTGGCTTTCAGTACAGAAGCTTACACTACGGGACCCTCAAATGTGTGGAGGATATGTCTGAATGTGCATATGTGTAAGTGTACGTGTGCACACGTGTGTGCATGTGTGTGTGTACGTATTCATCTTTCTGGGTGTAAAGCCTGCAGACCGGGAATTCACTCAACTTTCAATGTATTGTAACCCAGGAAACTAAATTATAAACCACTGGTGGAAAGTCTCATTCCACTATAAAACAAGCCACAAGAGTGACTGAAGTACCTGGGTTGTGGAGTCAAAATGCCTAAGTTCAAATCCAACTGAGATTCCTTTGGAAAGTAATTTAATCTCTCCAGGCCTTAGTTTCCTCATCTGTAAAATGTGAATAATAATATATAGCAATAGCAATAACACTTAATCCCTTGAATTAATGTGGGGATTAAATGATGTAATGTATGCAATGCACTTAACAATTTACTTGACACATACTAATTGCTCATCAAGTTTGGCCTTCATTATTTTGATGAATTTCTTAAAGATGCTGTGAAATGTTAGGATCAATAAAATCCCAGTGTAAGCACCAGGCATTTTCCAAAAATTGTATTATTTTTGGATGAGGTAGAAGGGTTATTTTTGTCTTTTGATAGGAAATATGTAATCTCTTTGGAATGGCTTAAATATGGCTCTATCCAGGATAATGTTCTAGGTCATAGAATTATATAATTTTGAAGGAAGTAGAGACCAGAAATATTACCAGTTGTATCTTCTTCTTTGATTCCATTTTATAGATAAGATAATCCAGATGCATCATGAAAAACGACCTGTCCAGATCATAACAATGTTGTAGCCACAATCCAGGACCTTGACTTTTAATTTCGAGCTGGTTTTACCACAGCTCTCAAAGGACTTTTTAAGCTTTTTTTTTTTTTTTCTTTAGCCTGTTTCACCAGATTCTCAAAGTTCTATAAAAGAAAAGATGGGGAATGGCTGTCCTGTGGGAAATGTATCGTCCATCAGGACTCTGATCAAATCCCTGGCTTCCAGGACCCTTTGGCTCAAGGCCCATCCTCTTCCTCTGGGAACTCTGTGCATCACAATCTCATCACCATTTATCTCGGTCTTATGGTGCATAGCACATCCCATTTATCTCTTGGTCCTATTAGATTGCAAACTTCTTGAAGACAGGAGACATGACCTTGCATCTAATAGAACCTGACAAAATGATGTTTCATGAAGGAAAGGATAGAGGGTACAAAACAATTAGGAGACCATTTATTTCACTGATAAACTTGAGTCTGGAAAACTCCAGAGGACCTAAGAAAAGTCCATTGCCCATTGCTGACCCTTTCTCCTCTCCTGGGGGCAGCTGGAAGCAATGTGAACTAGACAGACTGTGATCAGGGCTAACAGCTCAGAAGGGCTAGACGTGGGTCGTAAGAAAAAATCCCAGGCTCATTTACATATTGGGGATGGGACCATAAAACTTCAAAAGAGCAAAAAACTAAGATTTGAGCCTGAAAATAGAATATATGGCAGGAGCTTGTTCATAGGAGCATGACAAAAGCTTGGTTCCAAGACCTTGTTCCTAGACTCCCAGTGAGACCGCAGAGCAGGACCAGGTGCCAGGCCTGCTTCACACATCAGAGATTGTGAACCACGAGATTGCACAGGAACTGAAGAAAAGGGCGAAATCCTCAGCGCTGGAGATCAGAGGCCTTGAGAGCAGAAGGTAGGTGGGATATTGTAGCACCTTCTCTCCAGTCTCCCCCGTGTTGTCTTCTAGTGCCATTTCTCAGCCTGCCTCTCTTACTGCACCTCAAATTAGGCCACGATAGGAGAGAGATGGCCACACCTTCTGCCAGTGCAGCAATCGTCCAGGTGGAGCCAGAGTTCTTAGCCTGGACTTACCTAGTTCTTTGACTTCCCTGTAAGAATACAGAAAAAATGGGCCCCTGGAACATTTGCTTGTCTGTCTGGACGGAGGATTCCTACATTTCATGGCATTCTATAATGGGTCTGTGACCAAACCACGAAGAACGATAGCTGCTGGAGGGCCTCTCAAGTCCGCCCAGATTTCCAGAGCAATCCTGTTCCTCTCAGAGCTCTCTCTCAGAAGGAAGATTTTTTTGAATCTATTCCCTGGACTTAGGGGATGTTTAGAAAACAGTTCCTTGCATCATAAATGAATGGGCCATAGACGCCAATGCGGTTGGGAAGATACTCTGAAGTTGCTGCAAATTCATAGCTGTCAGCAGAGGATGTGCTGCATGTCTGAAGAGACAGACAGCCTGAGGATCCTAAAGGAGACTAAATAATTCACTAATCCAAGAGTAACTGCTGAAGCACTCTGCAAACTTATTGATCCCATAGTGTTCCTTTGACATAACGGACACAGTAGCTTAAGGAAAGTGTGGGATAATATATTGACTAGCAATCATTAGGAAAGAATGGTGATTCGTTCCTTTTCAAATCACTTTTTGATCCTGACAGAGGGCAGGAACAATGCACCTTATTTTATCTTCAGATTATCTGGAGACCTGCTTCCTGCTTTCCAACAGCTGGAGAGAACGGTTGATGAGTTTGTCTTTTTGACCAAAGGAACTTACATCCCAGAATAAAAGAACATCATCAAGATTATGCTGTTCAAAGACAAGAGTATTTACAGAGCGTTGTTTGAGGTTCTGGGGTTAATTAAACACTGAAAGTTCTGTGAGTGTAGCAAGTGATTCATTGTCCATGGGATTTAGGTCTCTTCTAGCCTGTAGTAAATTGCAGATGCTCTGGAGCACCCAGGAGCCCCAGACTAGCAGTAGCAGAGACTGGCCCGAGCACTACTGAGGTTTCACTGACCCAAGTAAGCAGCTTTTCAAACAGGGCATTTGTATCTCCTCCAGTGTTTGATGCCCAAGTCAGCAATATCACCCAGTCTCCTGTACAAAATCCATTACTGTGTCTCAGTGGAGATGGAAAGTGAATGTCAGAGGAAGTAGAGGCCATTAACTCGGGACTTGAGGAGACACTGTGTCTCAAAGGATGCCCATCCAGACGGGGTGTCATGCCTGCGAAAGACACTGCTGGTTGTCTGCCTAACATCTGCTGTCTCTTCTTTGTTATCTCTTGTTCATTTTGATTTGAAATATTAAAAACAAAAAAATTACACTGTCCAACTTTGCTCAGCATAGAAATGATCATGTGACACCATTCATGCCACTAGGATGTAAGCAGACGTGGGGGATGTGTTCCCAAAAGGTGGTGACTTGGCTAATATGTGCCTGTGACCTTTGCTCTTCCTCTTCTTTCTTCCTCCAATGGAAACAGATGCGACAGGTGGACCAGCCACCTAGGGGCCACCAGGAGACGTGCGTGGGGACAGAAGCATAGGGCGTGCTGGGGTCCTTAATGGCATCGTGGAGCCCGTCATATCAGACCAGGACTCTCTGACTCCAGCCTTTTTGTCATATGAGAAAAATTACATTCCTGATTATTACCTGTCACTGATTAATTGGGTTTTCTCTTACTTGCGGCCAAATGCGATCCCGGAGAATACATTATCCCTGCTGTCCTGATGCTTTGAGGCTCCATAAGACTCTTGAAACTTAGATGCAAATTTAGGGAGAGGATAAATATAGTGAAACTATAGTTGTCTTCTTTTTATTACCAAACTGAATAAGACTAGGTTTCGGGACTTAGGTGAGACAGAGGCTTACGAAAAAAAAATTCATTTAGAAAAAAAAATGAAGGATTTTTTGCAATTTTGACTTAATAGCTTCTGAGATCCACACAGCACAGTATAAGAAACGACTTAAATACAACACCTTACAATGATATTGTTCAAGTCCATCAGCTTTCACAACGACAGAGAGACCCTTACTGGCAGCCTCTTCCTCCCTAGGCCCAGCCACCCCTCTTCACTGTCTGGGACACCGTTAGTCCCTCTACCAAGATCTTCCTTTTTCTGCATGTTCCAGGGTGTCGTATCTCTGTCATGTCAGCCGACCAGAGGAAACATTCAAAATTCCTATTAATGTATCAGGTGAGGGCGATTTGGCTTCCTGCATTTCATTCCCTCCCATCTCCTCTGTTTCGTAGTGACAGAATTACTACTGTATTTCCCTGAATCACATGAGTATTCTCCTGTCTCCACTTTAGCTTTCCTTTAGCAGCTTCTCAAACCTCTGATCAAACATTTAAGCTGGGCTCAGGTCAAAGTAGGAGACTTTTCCTCCTCTCGACAGTAACCATAAGCAAAAGGTGGTGAAGACGGGCGCGGGGACCACACTGGGATCTTTATTCTCTTGTTTTTTAAAGTAAGCCCCATGGAGGTTGGAGGTGGGGGCTCTCCTTCTTTATTAGAAAAGTTTACGTGGACCTTGTCAGTCAAAGAGGCTCAAAATCAAGCTTCGAGAAGCACGGTCTAAATGGTGAGAACAACACAAAACCAGCGTTGTCAGAAACCAGAATTTTCCTCTCCGCTTCTCGCCAGCGGCTTTCCGGGTACTGTGGCCCTTTCTCTGCCTCCCTTTCCACACTGTCAATGGTTCCTGACTCAGGCATGGGCTGCCATGTCCCCTGTGTTAACAACCCTCCGATATTCCTGTCTCCATGGCCAGAGTTCCTCTTCCTGTTGAAGTGGTTAACTGACCCACAGCCACTGTCAGTGGCGCCAGCTGAGTCCCAGACTTTCTTCTCACTGGCCACAAATTGTCCTGGGCCATGTCCTCAAGAACGAGATGTATTGCTTGATACAGCATCAGAGCAGAGCCACTACAGGTCCTCCTCCCCCCAGTCCTCCCCCAACACACACACACACACGCACGCACACACGCGCACAAGCACATGCACGCACACACATGCATGCACACACAAACACGCACGCAAACACATGCACACGCACGCACAGACACAGGCACACACACGCACACAGGTGTGCACACACGTGCATGCACACGAACACAGACACAAACACAAACACGCACGCGCACGCGCATGCACACGCACAAGAACATGCACGCGCACGCACACGCACAAGAACACACATGCACACGAACACAAAGACACATGCACACACGAAAACACATGCACCTGCACAGACACACACACGCATGTGCACACACGAACAAACAAGCACAAGCATGCACACACAGGCGCGCACATGCACACAGACGCACAAGCGCACACACATGCACACATGCGCATGCGCACACGCACACACACTTGGACACAAACGTGCACACACGCAAGACACGCACACACATGCACAGGCACGTGCGTGCACACACACACATGGGCACGCATGCACATACACATGCACAGACACAAGCACACACACGTACAGACACACACACATAAACAAGCGCACACATGCACACACATGCACACACTCGCACAGACGCACACACATGCATGCACACACACACAAATGCACACACACAGGCACACAAACTCACACGCACAGACACGGACCTTCACACAGGCACACGCACACACACACGCAAGACACACACATACACAGATGCGCACATGCTGACTCACACACGCTCACATGCACACCCACGCATGCACACGCATGCAGGCACACACGCACACACACACTTGCACACAAACGTGCACACACGCAGGACACACATGGACAGGCACGTGCATGCACACACGCGAGCATGCACACACACATGTGCACGCATGCACATACACATGCACAAACACAAGCACACACACGTACAGACACACACACATAAACACGCACACACATGCACACACACGCACACACTCGCACAGATGCACACACATGCATGCACACACACAGGCACACAAATGCACACGCACAGACATGGACTTTCACACAGGCACACACACACACGCAGACGCATAAATGCACGCACACACACAGAGGCACAAGCACACACACACATGCACGCACACGCATACATGCACACACACTCGGACACACATGCAAGACACACACACCTACATACACAAATGCACACACGCTGACGCACACATGCTCACACGCACACCCACGCATGCACACGCATGCAGGCACACACGCGCACATGCACACACAGAAACACGCATTCACACACATGCACAGACACACACATGCATGCACACACACAGTGGTGCACACACATGCACACACACGCACACACAGACACGCACACACACATGCTCACACACGCAATGCAGAAGCACACACAGACACACACATGCACACACACGCACATACACATGCACTGACACGCACACACATGCACCTATCCGCCCACACTCACATGCACAAAGACACACACACATGCACTCACGCACACACGCACACATACGCACATACACAAGCGCACTCGCACACACACACGCACACCCCCAACACATACACGCACACATGCTTGCAGTCACACACGCACATGCACACATGGACACACACGCGTGCACATGCACGCACACAGATGCACATACACAAGCACACACACGCACACACATAGGCACGCACAAGCACACACGCACATACACACGCACTGACTCACAAACACGTGCACACACTCACATAGCACACACATGCACACAGACACGCACACATGCACACACAGACACACACACATTCACACGCACACATACGCACATACATAAGCACACACACGCACACACACCTCTCAATACTGCAGCAAGGAGGGGTGTCCCGCTCCAGGCTGGTCACTGCCTCTCTTGGAATGGGTTATCTCCCTTCCCCTCTTCTCAGGCAATGCCAGACCTCAGCCACTGCCATCTCCACTGAGTGTCGCTGTAACAAAATGGGTTTAGGAGCTTGTAAAGCTGAGTTCAAATCCCTACTTGCTGCTTTTTTAGCTAAAGAACTATGACAGTTACCTAACTTTTCTGAGCCTCAGTTACCTCATCTTTAAAATGGGGTAATAATTATCCACTTGGACAATTATTTTTTAAGGATTAAATGACGTAAAATATGTTAAGTATTCAATATGAGGGCTCACACATCATAAGTGCTCAGTAAATTGTTGCTTCCAATAGTGAATTTTTTCTTTTTCCAGTTATTCAGAGGCTGGGAAGCCAGCAAAATTCTTCCTTTATCTACTTCCAGCTGGTGGCCTCCCTGCTGTCTCTTCTGTTTTACATGCCAGGATTAAAAAAAAAGAAAAAAAAGTGCATTGCTCACTGGTCCTGTCTCCAGGTAGGTGCACATCCCTCTCCAGAAGGGTGGATCCTGAAACTTCTTCTGCCCCCTCCGGTCAATTCCTTTTCCTGGTCCCTTTCATCCCAGAGTTCAACACAATATGTAACGCTTATACATAAAAATGTAAACACTGGAATATGGAGGCTTGGCTGGGTAGGCTGGTGGGTAGGCTGGCGATATTGCTGGGGCAGTAGGGGGAATCTTACCATGGTGCAGTGGAGAAGGTAAGGAAAACAGAAAGAACACCAGCACCTGGCAGGTTAGGACAGTCCCATAGAAGTCAATAAAAGAAGGGCATGGAATTCAGACCAGAAATGGCAACCATGTAGAGGTGCCACTTGAGGTGGACTTTGAGTGATAAGTAGGATTTTAACATGCAGAAAATGGAAGGGGAAGGCAATCTAGGGAGAGAGTCAATTGACTGCAAAATGTCAGAGTTTGGAAATTGTGGGACGTGTTACCTTTGGCTGAGTGAAAAGCTAAATTTCAGGCTTATCTAAGTAAAGGGTAGCCTTGGATGTTAATATCCGGCAGGGCCTTTGTCCTTTATGTGTCTCATTCACTACAATTGGAGGCCAGGGAAGACCCTTTGGGGAAAATGCAGGAAAGTTTAATAGAGGCTGAAAATCAGCTTTGTGACCTAGAATCGAACGAACTGGATGGGTTGTCTGTAAGGAAACTGCTGCATCCTGACAAATGGGAAGTCACTATAATGGGTGCACTCAATCCTATTTTGATATAAGTATATATAAAGGATATATACACATATGCACATCATCCCATTTGATATACATAGTGAACTTATATATACACACACATGAACACACATACGCACACATATATACATGCATGTATGACGTGTATGAATATATATAATGGATATGTATGAATATATATGTATATATATACATATACACAGGTACAAATATGTAACTGGAATTATATACGCCTGTGTGGTTATCTCTAGTTGGTGAGATTACAGGAAATTTAAATTTTTTCTTTTCTAAAACTTCTGCACCAACTGAGTTATTTTTATGAACAGAAAAATAACTAAAACTTTCAATGAAAAGGAGAATTAAAATAGCATAACTCCTCCCTTTCTTCTTCATCAGCTTTCTTTATTTTGCAAATATTTAAGGAGGTGGTCTTGACCGGGCAGGAATCCAAGTTTAGAGCAAATGGAGCAGTGAAAGACGAAAACAAAACAACACCGTGTTCTTTTCAATACTTGGCTTGATAATGTCAGGGAATTTGTGGAAATAGAAATAACATCAGCTAAATAAGATTCTACCCACATCCAGAAGATTATATTAATGAACCCCCTCCAGGCTGCATGTTCAGAGCAGACCAATGAAATCCTTAAAACCTGATTTTGACAGTCCCCGAGAAGCCTGCCAGCTCCACAGGAGCAATTGAGAGCAGAGATGGTGAGCTTCCCGCCTGTGTTCTTCTCCCCCCAGCCCTGTCCCTGCCCCACATCAGGTCATCTCTGACCCCTTGATGACAGAAGAGATGAGCCAAAGGAGTTGCCATCCCACCTGCCTGAAGAACATTGCACCTGAAGCTTAATCACTGGATAGTTTTGCACAGAGTATTATTCATTGCTCATGGAGAAACAGAGAGGATTAGCGAGTTAAAGAGATGAGGCCAGAAAGATAGAAAGGAGTCACACCATACGTGGCCTTGAAGGTGTCCATGAAGAGTTTAGCTTTATTTCAATGTAGAAGGAAGAGATCTTCAGCAAGGTAGTGACATGATCTGGTTAAGAAGGCCCCTCTTTTTTTTTTTTTTTTTTTTTTGTCCTTTTTGTGACCGGTAAGGGGATCGCAACCCTTGGCTTGGTGTTGCCCGCACCACGCTCAGCCAGTGAGCACAACAGCCATCCTTATATAGGATCCCCACCCGTGGCAGGAGCGCCACTGTGCTCCCAAGTGTAAGAAGGCCACTCTTGCTGCTTTGTGGAGAAATAACTGGAGTGACACAGAGTGAAAGCAACAGACCAATTTTGTGACAGTGGTCTAGGAAAGAGATGATGTGTTTTACACACACACACATACACACACACATAAATAAATATAAACCTATATATACATGTATGTATATGCACTTACATACACACAGAGAAATACCTATACATAAATGTGTTTCTGTTTACTTTAAAGAAAATGGCCATCATACTGTGCTCTTACATAATTTTTTCTTGTGATGATTATTTTTCTCATCAATTCTAAAATGTCACTTTTGACAGGTATATAGTATTTCTTTGAATGGATGTACCATATTTTATTTAGTTTTTTATTGTTAGTCATTTCTTTCCAGTTTTTATTGTTAAAGATAATTTCAAAAACCTCTTTGCCAAGAGATTGCTGAGCATGTCTTTGATCATTTCTTCAGGGTTTTTTAAGAAGTGGAACTGGGTCAAAGGTACTCACCTTTTTAAGGGTTGTGATACAGATTGTGAAACTTCCCTCCCCAATGCTTGTCCTACTCTATACCCATATAAGAAGCGGATGAGGGTCCTCACTTTCACATGTTCCTCTTATAATTTAAATTTGCCATGTTGATGAACAGTAGTATTGTAGTTATTTTAGTTAACATTTCTTTGATTATTAGTGAGCTAAATATATATAGCACCTTTTTATTTATTTTTCTGTATATTGTTTTTAAATTAGAGCAAAGAGTTAGGATCATGAAGGTCCTTTAAATTATGGATCGAAGAATGTATATTATATATAAAAATTTCCCACAGTCAGTAAATTCCCTATTGTTTAAGTGATTTCTTAGATCTCTATGAACTCTTGGTGCCTGCACAGTGTCTAACACATTGAACAACTCTTCAAAGAGTGTAAATAAAAGTAAATGCTCTGAACATTGGTTCAAGTTGCTATCTGTTGTGTGAAATATAGTGCTTGCCAAATGATTCTGGAATGCTCGAGAATCCCATGCTGGTCTCACTGTAAAACAAATTGAACGATCAGGGTTTGTGGCTGTCAAGTGAAGGAAGGAAACTCAAATTGACAGGTGAGCCATGTGAGTGAGAAAGCTGTCTCTGCAGGCGACACATTATAGAAAACAGCTCTCAAAGCTCACCCTTCATGATGGTACCAAAAATTGGATGAATTCAGCCATGGAACCACGCAGTGCCAACCCTCAATTAAACGTAATTGTGGCAGACTGCCTGTAGGAAAACAAAGGAGTCATGCTCACTTTTCATTGGTAAAACATTAAAAATGTAAGAATTTTAAAGGGGCTTATCAGTTAGTGCATTTAAAAGCTAAAAGGTAGGTAGTAAAATAAGTGAACAAATTTGTGGTTTTCATTTCCGAAGTTTAGTCTTGAGATTTTATTGACTGGGAAGCAAATAGCAAAATAATTCAATGAAGCTCCAACTTAGATTTTGAATAGCTTTTGACCAAATCACTGTACTTTCCAAGGACATCATTTAAACAATATTACGCATCAAGCCGTCTCTTAGGAAAATGCATTGCACCAGGATTTTGTGATCCGTTCAGTCCCAAGGGGAATGTAATAACATCCCAGAAGGATGGAGCCTATGGCAAAAGAAGAGAAAGTAAATAATATTCATTAAGCACCTTCTGTGTACCAGATTCTCTATTTGTGCTTCTCATGTTTTATTCCAGTTAATTCTCATTACAATCCTCTAAGATAGATACAGATATCTCCATTTTTCCTGATGAAGAGACAGGGGCTCAGAGAAATTAAGTAGCAGGTCCAAGTCCCCAAAGCCAGCAATAAATTCAGGTCTGTGTGATTTCAGGATCTGGGAGGAAGAGAGATGGGAGCGGGAGAGAGCAGTTCATCCACCCCAGCCCCATCATCAAGGCTGGGAGGGGTTTTTACGGACTAGTTATCCCAGCTCCTCTTGTGTACAGATGAGGACATGAAGGCCTAGCGACTTACGCTGAATTCCCTAGAAGCACAGCCTGAGATGGGGATTCGTGTAAGGGAATGAGGAAACGGGATAGGGCGGGGGAAGAAGCTAAGTGCAGATGTGGTTTGGAGCTCCCGGGCTGGAAGCCAGTACCAGTCTCCAGACGTGGGGGTAAGGCCACTTTAGATGCTCCAGCCCAGCTGAGCCTCCCCAGCTGACACCATGTGGGGCAGAGATGAACCAGCCCACTCAGCCCTGCCCAGACTCCTGACCTGAAGAAGCATGAGCAACGTCATGGCTTCAATTTCTTTGGAGCGTGAAATCTAAGAGCCTTAACTAATTCATAAATCTTGAGAGAGAGCAGCCTCTTAATATAGTTCTAATTTAACACATGAGGAAACTGCAGCCTCAGGAAGTTTAATGAATGGTTCAAAGCATATAGCCAGAATCAAAGCCCAGGCTTTTTGATTTCCAGTTCAGTATTTTTTTCTCTGTTACCAAGGAGAAGCAGGACTTGGGACAGAATTTTCATTTTTCAGATGGAGATAATGAAGTCAAAGACTACAGAAGGGGGAGTGTTACATCTTCAGGTATAACCCAAAGCCCAGACCTCGAGGGTTTCTTTACACATGGTTTCAACGTTCTTACGTTGTTATTTTCTACCTGTGCTTTCAGCTTCAAGATAACATTTTCACTGACGGCAGTAAATCTTTTTTCCTTCTTTTACCTGCCTCACAGTTCACAACATCATAGTAAAACGAGAGACTTTCTTTCATTCACTCATTTCTTCAACAAATGTTTGTGAAGAACCTTCTGTCCACCAGGAATGATGCCCAGCTCAGACCCACCGAGAGGGACTTTAATGCCATCCCCAGCTTGAAGGAGCGAGTGGATCCATGAGCACCTCTCACAGCCTTTGTCGATTCCCATGTCCTATCCCTGAAAAGGGGACTGAAACCGGTCAGGGCACTGTGGCTTCCGAGGCACATCCATGTCACAGGTTCTAAGAAAATTCACAGAACTTATACAATAACAAATGAAAATACTAAGTGTTCTTGAACATCGTAGAGGACAAAGGACCTGGCTGGTTACCTGAAGACCTGAGCTTTGGTTCCAGTTCTGATAAGACCAGTTTTACGACAACCGACAATCGGCTCCTCCACTCTGAGCTTTGGTGTCTGAAAAACTGGGAAGAGGGATGAGACCTTTGCCAAGATTTCCTCCAGTTCTAAAATTCTGTGAACAAAGAGCAAGGTAAAATGCCTCCAGTTTCCAACCAGAAACAACAGGATGAAATTAGGAAAATTAAAATTGAGAGTAGTTGTGAGATATAGTCCCCCTTGGTGAAAGCTTAATAAAATATGGAATTATTCTCAAAGTAGAAAGATTAAAGCTTCCATGGTTTAAGATATTTAAAAATAAATCCTGCCAAGTTTCATGGCGTATACTGTCAGCATCCTAACAAAGTCTTTGAAAGCAATTTAGAGAGAAAAGGAAAGAAACAGAAAAAATGGACTTTTTTTCTTTCTGAAGTATCTATCATTGTGTAAAAGAATTTCACTAGTCTCCAGAAATCTACCATTCTTTGTTTCTTAAACAGAATGAAAAGAAATGAAATGATGGTGGATTAGATTTGCAAAGTGTCTGCTTAGAGTGACAAATTTACAAATAAACTTTTTCCCCCAAAGAACTGCAGCTTCAAGACATCAGGCGCATTTGCTCTTGTGTACAACACATTAGAACGTTAAGTTAACACGACACCGGAGCGAATAACATGTCAACATAACGATAAGCCTGAGTGACAAAGTAATCAAATATGAGAAAAACATTTCTGGAGCAAAGTGGTAACAGCTGCCGTAAAGCACGAGATGACTTGTGCGGGATCCACTTAGCTCAGGAGACCCGGGCGGGAGGGCAGAGCAGGAGCAGAAGGTGAGCTTGAGCCCCCATCGTGGCACAGTTTAAGCCCCGAGGACAGCCCCCCAGCAGCAGAGGAAGCGCGCTGCGGGGCCACGCGGAACTGGGAAGGCAAAGCCAGGCGAAGGCGGTCGATGATTCAGATCATTGAGGCAACACACAGAGAGAAGTAATGAGTTGGAACAGAGCTGGAACATAGGATTTCCATAAAGTTATTTTTCTCTCTTTTCAAAAGTCAATGTTCTTCCTTGGAAATACATCCTGTGCCCCCCACGTGAGCCCTCACATAGCTTTGCAGGAGAAACATGAATCTGTTCCAAAGAAGGAGAAGGCAGGAAAATTAAAAGTAGTTGTCCAAAAATGTGGCCTCAAGTGTAGACAGCTGTGAGATAAAGCAGAGGTCTGAGAGCCTCTGACTGTAAGAAAACATATTCTCAAATGTACAAAACTCTGTTAACGTATGGGTGAGACAATATTAATGTCACGCCTTAATGGGATTGAATTCAAGTTTAAACAAACATCAGAGTGCTTAGGCTTTTTACGTCAAGTCAGAAAATCCAAACAGATGACTCCCCTGGTCATCATATCTCAGACTCCTCATCCGAGCACTGTACTTCATATCTGCTATGTTCACTTTTGGACCTTTCTACTTATAAAATGGCCAGCACTGAACTGGGGTGAGACTTCACTAAACCCTAACAGAGATGCGTGAAGCACATTGGGACCTGGGGATGGATTGAAACAAATGCACACAAATATCTTACAGAAAGGCAGGACTTTCCCTGCTGTGCTGTGTGCTGTGCTGTGCTCTGATGGGGATGTTTTAAAGTAGCATGCATTGAAACCAAAACAGTCTAAACGTGAGCGAAGAAATAATGAGGTCACAGACCGATGGCCAGTCAAAGCCCCTACCTTATGTACAAGTTTGGTGGGTCTGGGGACAACGCACATGGCACAAGACATGATGAGAGCATAGAAAAATAGGACAATAAGAAAAAAAGGAAGGCATTCTGGAAGTGTACCAAAATGCCTTACATTCAGGCTAGGTTTTTCACTTTACCATGTTTTCTGGGGAAAACTATTACTGACATTTTCCATGTGCGTAAACTGAGGTTTAGAAAGATTCTAGTTTCACCAACATTGCAGCAGCTGGAGAAGAGATCTGCACCCAGGTCTTCTGACACCAAGTCCAGTGCTCTGTCCGTTCTGTCACCTTCGTCCTTCACCCGGTGGAGTCTGCGGTAGAACAGGATTGGGACATTATTCAAGAGGTTCATACTAACGTAGCCACAGATACTTGCTGAAGGTACAGGCCAGTGGAGCTGCTGGCCCCTCGCTCCAAATTTCCCTACCCGATCCCCACATCTCATGCCCACACACTATATTGTGTCCAGTAACAAAACAAAGTGGAGAAATGTGTCAGTGATCTGCATAGATCAGATAAACAAATGCATGTTTTCCCAAAGCATTAAGCTAATTAATACTACCTTCTGTTACAATATCAAAATATCAGTGACCTAGCAATAAAAAAAATAATAATTTCTCACTCATACCACAGTCAAATGAAGATCAGATAAGGCTTCTTGGTTGGTGTTTTCTCCACATGGTGACTCAAGCATCCAGGTTCCTTCCACCTCGTGGCTTCTTCTTGTGGTTTCCTGGTTGCTCTGGACCTTGTTCAATTAACTTTGAGGAAGGCAGTCTGGTACCCAACCACCTCAGCCCACCCCAGGATTTCCAGCCATGCCCCATCCTTTTCTGCAGTACCGGATGTTGCTCCGCTTGCTCTGGCAACCCGTGACTTGGAATCACAACTTTCATTCTAAAAGTGGGAGGCAATGCTGCTGCAGTCTTGGTCCATCACAGTGAAGGAATCACCCAGGTCAGAGCCTGGAGGGCTCCTGTTGAGGTGGGAGTCCTTGTCCATCAGCCTCAGGGCTCTTCGGCTCCTTCTGGGAGGAGCCTCCCTGTTCACTGTTCCCCTTCTCCATGTCTAAAGTGGGGTTGGGTGCTGGTAAGCACAACCTCCTTTGGGGCCATGCAGCTTTTGAAGCCTGCCTCCTGCTCATGGAGGTTTGCAGGTCAAAGATTGATTTAAGTCCTCAACCATCAGAGCTTCTTGGGGGTCCAGGCTTGCAGTTTCTCTAGCAATATGGTTTCTCCATAAATGCAGTAGACTTATGGTCAATTTGCTTCCAGTGACATCTCCACCACTTCTATTTTTGTGCCTGTGCCAGTGGTCACACCTCAAGCTCTTTCGTGGACATGCGCTTTTCATAAGGTGTCCAACCTTCCTAATTCACACAGGAATTAGGGTTTTCCTAGCACGTGGGGCTTTCAGGATGAAACCCCACCCAGAGAAACTATGCGGAATGGGTTAGCCTACTTTTTCAAGTCCACATATTTCTTTCTTTTTCTTCTTCCCACACTTTTTCCACTCTCAACTTAACAGCTGCTACCTCGAGGCCATCTCAAGCAATCAGTGGGAAGGCCACACCGTAAGAACTATTCATAGGTTTTTATCAGTCAGGCATTTCTAAATTTCATCTCTCACTGTTTTGCTTTTCTAATACTGGCATATTACCAAACTCTCTTTATTTCTATTTCCTTTCATTTCTGCTTGTACACCTGTGTCTCACTCTGCTTTCTGTTGCTGTATCAGAATACCACAGACTGGGGAATTTATAAAGAAAAGTTCACTAGCTTTACAGTTGTGGAAGCTGGGAAGTCCAAGGTCAAGGGGCCATACCTGGCGAGGGCCTTCGTGCTGCATCAGAACATGCCTGCAGGGCAGAAGAACAAGTGAGCATGCAAGACAGAGAGGAGACGGGGCTGAGGTCATGCTTCCTGTCAGGGGCCCACTCCTACAAGAACTAATCCTCCCTCCCAAGATAACAGCATTAATTTCATGAAGACAGGGACCTCATGACCTAACCACCTCTTAAAGATTTCACCTCTACATATCAGTGCGATGGCAATTAAATTTCAACAGTAGTTTGGAGGGGACAATCAAACTACAGCAACCACAAAATCCTTTCCCAAGCTCATCTGTTGTAGCATCCATACCTTGTTAACTGCGGCCAGTAGGAGCCAATGCAGATTACCTCTGTGAGCAGCTGTAAAGCTTTCTAACCACCTTTTTTAGAGCTCACAGATGTGTGACCTACACCTTCAGGCATCACAGGCAGCAATTTTGTTAAATGTTTTGCCACTGTGTGTAGCGAGAATCATGGTCTGTCCAGCCTGTGATTCCATTTCTCTGCTAGTGGCCATTTGACTACTCAGCCAATGCCTCCTATTTTAGGGAGTCTTATGGCAGCAATCCACTTGAACACATCAGTTTCTATCTTTGTTATGGTATGTAAGGCAAGCAGCTGTATTAAGTCCTCCCCACATCTCAATGACTAAACAATAAGTGTTTTCCTCACTCGCATCACAGACGGATGCTGTTCAAATGGCTCTCCCCAAAGTACCGGCTCAGAGACTCAGGTTTCTCCCACCAGGTCATTCCACCACCTGTGGCCTCACGTTTGCCCTGCCTTCTTAGAGTCAGCACACAGCAGGTATGTAAGGCCCAGCCGCTACGTGACCACAGCCACTTAACAAGGACACACATTTCTTCTGCTTATATTCCACTGGCCACACAACTCAACGGAAGAGAAGCTGGAATATCAGTAAGAAGACCCAGATATCAGGAAGCACGGAAGGAGTCTCCCCTTCTCTCTTAGTACACTGGGAAAGAGCTTCATTCATACCAGGGACACCTCTAGTTTTGTCTATTCCTGACGTTCTGGCAGCTACTTTCTCCCCACATTCTGTGATGGAGAATCTCTTTTTCTCAATCACAACTGCTACCACTGTCCCCACCCCTCAGGTCTCCTCTTAACCAGTTATACCTGTGGAGTAGGGTACTGTCTCCCTAGGTCTTCCTTCCTTTTATACCTCAAAGATGAGCTTACAAACCTTTCTATTTTAGAGGATCACTACTGTCACTACAGAGAAAAAGACAGGAAGTCACAGAAGCGGCCATGGGCAGACACAACTCTGGGAGACTTAAAAGCATCCACAGGCTTGACCAGGTCCACAGCTCTTGACTTAACATTGAAGCTGGCTACTGGAAAGCCCTCCAGGCTCCTGTTTTGAACTGTTATCCATGAAGGAAGATGCTATCAGATTTCTTTCTTCTCAATATGAGAGGCATATAAAGATGGGACTTTCAGTGGCTGCCAGAGAACTCCTTAGAACAGCATCTCCTCAACTGTGTGATACAAATGCTGCTCTAACATGGATCCCAATCTACTGCCCATGGTGACCATAGCTCACTTTTACTGAGCCAAGCTTTTACTATCCACCTGGCATCATTCTAAGTGTTTTACATGTATTAACCTGTTTAATCTTCATAGCACTCTCTCTATGTTATGAACTATTATTATCCCATTGCACAGATTTTTTTTAAATGTGGCAGAGATATGATAAGCAGCTTGCCCAAGTGCACATAGCTAGTAAGTTGGTGGAACTAGAAGTGATACCTAGACTGACTGCAGAGTCCAGACCCATAACCACATAACAGGCTGCCATAATATCAATGCAAACCTTTCAAAATGGGAAGATCTGTTTCCTCTCATACTTCTTTTTTTGGTTGGGTTTGAAGAAGAGGTGATTACCCATCAAGATTGTTTCGCTGCTTCCTCCAAAATAACTTAAATGACCTCTCTCCTGAGCTCACCTCTCAACTCTCAAAGCACCTATACTTCTTTTAGCTCTTAGTAAAATTTACATTAAATAACTTACATATGATGATTTATTCTATGCCTGCCTCTACCATTAGACCAATATTTCCCAATACTGGTTGAAGTATAATCCTCAAGCTATATGCATATGACTCATTTGGAATGATTTTTAAAATGCTGAGTTTTGGATCCCATCCCAGACTTATTGAATCAGCATCTTCAGGATCTGAATTCAGAAAGCTGTTGTTTAAACAATGCCATCGATGACTCTTGGACACAGTAAAATCTGATTATCATTGCTTTAGACAAGTGGTTCTGAAAATGTGGTCTACAAACCAGCAGCAAGAGTATTGCCCAGAAACTTGTTAGAAATGCAAATTCTTGGGCCCCATCCAGAGCTACTGAATCAGAAGCTGTGTTCTACAAAGTCTCTGGGTGATCCTGATGTGCCAAAGTGCAAGACCCACCGCTCTAGACCACAAAAGCCTCTGGAAAGCTGCCTTTACCTCTGTATTCCCAGCACCTGGCTGGCTCAATGTCCAACAGGCAGTAGATACTAGATATTTGTTAGGTAAGAATATATGAATGAATAATTATTTTAAAATGGGGTACTGAGGAAATAATCCCATAACAGGCAAAAAAAAAAAAAAAATCTCTAGCATATTGAGCAAGGTCACAGTTTTCTTTCGGAATTATCTAAAACTGGCTGCCCAACCTGATTATACAGTGGACAGATGCTTTCTTCTCTCTCTCTCTCTCTCTCTCTCTCTCTCTCTCCTCTTGGTAATAGGAGGTAAATGGATTTATTCAGACCATTAGTCTTAAGCTAGTATCCTCTCTGTACTTCAGACAATAAAATATTCAAGTGCCTTCCTTTTTTTTTTTTTTTTTTTTGTAGAGTGTGAGGAAAATGGAGGGTTGGTAGGAAATGAAATTTAGAAGTTATTCATAATTTAAAGAATCTGGGGTCACTGCACATGCTAAAATTTCTGTATCACAGTGTGACATTTTAAAGATGGAATAAATTTTTACGTAGTCTTAGGCAGGGGGGAGACATTGGTTTAAAATACTAGCTCAAGCCAGAGAGAAATACTGAAATTCTGATAATAGTTTGAATGCATGTGTGCATGCACACACACACACACACACACACACACACACACACACACACACACACACACACACCTATATATAAGGTGTCTCAAAGAGTTCATGGAAAGGTTTCTGTTATTTTTTAATTACATTTTTCCATGAACTTTTTCAAGTACCCTTACGTGTGTGTGTGTGTGTGTGTGTGTGTGTGTGTGTGTGTGTAGACAGATGCACAGAAATGTTTGGCAAAAACAAATCAGAACTTCCACTTAGGGTTCAAGATGGAGTAGATGAACTTCTTTTTGTTTCTCCCATGAATTACAGTGAAAATCCCTGGACATTATATATAGAGCAAACATAAGAAGCCAGACAGACAGAAGCCGGCTGACACTTAGGGACCTTAAGACCTGAGGAAATACATGGTACCAGAACCCCCACCACAAATCGAGGGAAGCTAGGAACTGCCCTCACCCTTGGGGTGGTAATGGATGACAAGAAGAGGATCTAGACTTTCACCCCCACCTGGCAGAGACAAAGGGGGACCCTTCTCCCCCAGTCTGGTATCAGAGAAGTTCTGCTAAAACAAAAAGTTTAAATAAAATCCAGAATCTCATAACATTATACCCAGGATGTAGAGGATACTAGCAAATATCACTTGTCACACTAAGAACAAGAAAAATCTCAACCTGAATGACAAAAGCCAGTTAACAGATGACAACACCAAGATTGCACAGAAGTTAGAATTATCTCACAAATATTTTAAAGCAGCCATCATAAAAATATGCTTTAATGAGTAATCACACACACACTTAAAACAAATGAAAAAGAACAAAATCTCAGCAAATAAATGGAGCATACAAAAAAGAACCAAATGGAAGTTTTAGAACTAAATCCTACAATAATCAAGTGTAAAAACTCAATGGATAGATTCAACAGCAGAATAGAGAGAACAGAGAAAGAATCAGTAAACTGCAAAATAGGACAATAGAAATTACCCAGTGTGAATATCAGAGAAAAAGTAGGCTGGATAAGATGAACAGAGCCCCATGAACCTGTGGGACATAACAAAAGATCTAATATGCTTGTCATTAGAGTCCCATCCCTCTACCAAAAAAAAATTTAAAAGAGAGAGGGGCTGAAAAAATTATTCAAAGTAATTAAAAAAGTCCCAAATTTGGCACCTTAGTTTGTTTTATGGTGCTATAACAAAATATCTGAGATGGGGTAATTTATAAGGAACAGAAATATTTCTCACAGTTCTGGAGGCTGGGAAGTCCAAGATCAAGGCACCAGCACCTGACGAGGCACTTCTTGCTGCATTCCCATGTGATGAAAGGTAGAAGGGCAAGAGAGACCGAACCCTCTCCCACAAAACCTGTTTATAGTGGCATTAATCCATTCATGAGGGCTCTGCCCTCATATTCTAAACACCTCTTGTAAGGTCCCACCTTCCAACACTGCTGAATTAGAGACTAAGTTTTCAACATATGAATTTTGGGAAACACATTCAGACTATAGCATTTGCAAATGACGTAAACCTAGATTCAAGAACTGAGTGAATTAACATAAATCAAAAGAAATTCACACCTAAACACATTATTGTCAAATTTATGAAAAGTCAGCAAATCTTGAAAGAAGTGAGAGAAAAATCATACTTTACCTATAGGGGAAAAACAATTCAAATGACAGTAGATTTCTCATCAGAAATGAGTAGAAAAAAGTAACACAGTAATTTGCAAGTGTTGAAAGAAAAGAGTTGTCAACCCCAGACTCTACACACAGCAAAAATATCCTTCACACATGAAGGAGAAATCAATATATTCTCAGATGAAGGAAAACTAAAAGAATTTATCACCTACAGACCTATCCTAAAAAGGGGGGGGGGCTAAAAGAAATTCTTGAAACAGAAAGAGAATAATAAAAGAAGGAACTTAGGAACGTCATAAAAAGTAGAGAACAATGCAAAGAGTAAATATGGGTAGTACTACAGATTTTCCTTTGCCTCTTGAGTATCCTAAATGGTGTGTGATGGATGTGGTTATTGATGTATATACAGGAAATATTTGAGGCAATTATATTATGAACAGAAAAGGATAAAGGAACTGAAAGTGAGATAAGATTTGCACAATTTTCATGAACTGGCAAAATGCCAACATTAGTAGACTGTGATGAGTTGTGTATGTGTAACCTAATACCTACAGAAATCCCTTAAAATTTTTATTCAGAAAGATGTGCAAAAATACACTAGCAATAAATTCAAACATAATTCTAAAAAAGGTTCAAGTCACCCACAGGAATACAGGGAAAATAAAAAAAGAGAGAAACAAAATGGCAGACAAAATTATAAGCTGTCTATAAGGATCTCATTTCAAGTACAATAATATAGGGGGCTGCTTGGTCTGTAAAAGTACAAAACTAGAAACAAGCAAAAGGTGAATGGTTAAATGTTCCTCAAAAGGTGAAAAGTCAAGTAAACTGTGGTGCATACAGACTATCGATACTACTCAATTACTATAGGGAACAAACTATTGATACATACAATTATTGGGCAGATCCCAAGGGCACTGTGCTGAGTGAAAAAAAAAAGTCAAATTTAAAGGGACACATACTGTATGATTCTATTTATAAGATATTCTCAAAATAGAAAAGATTATACGGATTGACAACAGATTTGTGGTTGCCAATGGTCAGTTATGGGGCTGGGGAGGATTAATGGGTATCACTATAAAGGGGTACAACAAGGGAGACAAAAAAAAAAAAAAAGGGCAGATCCCAAGGGCACTGTAAAAAAAAAAAAAAAAAGTCAAATTTAAAGGGACACATACTGTATGATTCTATTTATAAGATATTCTCAAAATAGAAAAGATTATACGGATTGACAACAGATTTGTGGTTGCCAATGGTCAGTTATGGGGCTGGGGAGGATTAATGGGTATCACTATAAAGGGGTACAACAAGGGAGATATTCATGGCAATGGAACATTCTGTACCTTGATTTCCTGGTGGTTACACAGATTTATACATGTGATAAGGTGGCATAAATCTATAAACACACACTGTAAGAATGTCAACTTCCTAATCTTGATGTTCTACTATAGTAACATGAAAAGGACCATAGAGAGAAACTAGGCGAAGAGTACAAGGTACTTCCCTATAGTATTTTTTATTTTGAGAATATATTATAAATGGAATCATATGAATCTATAATTCTTTAAAAGCAAAAAATTCAACAGAAACCATATTGGAATTATAGCTCATGTGCTTTGCTATATGCTATCTTTCTTTGAGTTGTTTTATTATAGTAAAATACACATAATACAAAATTTGTCATTTTAACCATTTTTAGGTGTACAATTCAGTGGCATTAAGCTCATTCACAATGTTTTGCAACCATCACCACAGTCCATTTTGAGAATTTTCCATCATTCCAATCAGAAACTCCTCCCTATCCCTTCTCCCCAACTTCTATTACACTTTCTTTCTTTATGAATTTTTTGCCTACTTTTTAGTACCTCATATAAGTGTATTCACATAATATTTTCCTTTTGTGCCGGCTTATTTTACTTAGCATAATGTTTTCAAGGTTGACCCATTAGCATTTGTCATAATTTTATTGGTTTTTAAAGCTGAGTAATATTTCATTGTATGTATACGCCACGTTTTGTTTATTTGTTCATCCATCAATGGACATTTGGGATGTTTCCACCCTTGACTATTAAGAATAATGCTGCTAGACTTCCGGTCAAGATGGCAGAATAGACAGTCCCCAGTGTCACTCTCTTCCACAAATCAACCAATTTACAGCTATACAAAAGCAACAACAGCCAAGCTGGGGCCACTAGAGCTCAGGGGAAGAGGAGGAGGGATCCATGGAGTGCATGAAGGTGGGAGAAACCATAATGAGAGAAAGAAAAAACCACTCAGAACATTTGGAATCCTGGCCACTTCCAGGCTGGAGCTAATGAGCGCACGGAGCTGGAGCTGGCAAAAGCCGCAGCTGTGCCCTTCAGATGAAGTTGCTTGGAAGTGGCAGGGGAAAAGAGGGCCTTGGTGGCCGCCAGGCTGGCAAAACCAACAATAGGGTTCCCATGGACCCACATAGGAGCAAGGAGCCAGAACAACTGAAAAAAGGAGCCACTCAGAGGCCAGTGAGTCATTGCAGGAGACTAGTGCACAGCCCATCCAATGGGAAGTGTTTGGAGCACAGGCAGTCAGGAAGACGGGCCCACCAGGAAAACACCGGGGCACAGCAAGGACAGCTGGTCTGCCCCCCAGTCAGCACAGGACCACTCAGAGGAGACTGGTGAGGAATATAGAATTGCATGGGGTGCAGTTTGATATAAAGACTCAGGCCCAGATCAGAGTTTCTACACAACCCAGGTGCACCGAGTCTGTGGAGAGCCGGAAGTACCTATAAAGTCAACCATTAAACCCTGAGCTGTACAAAACACCTCTCCCAGTGAATCAGCAGCAAGCCGGCAATTTAGCTCAACCACAGGGCTCAAGTACTGGTCCCCACAGGCAGTTCCCCCATTTTAGAAGTAAGCAAAGGACAACAAATTAGTTCCAGAGCAGAATTTAAGTGGTGGGAACAGCGAATAATCCAACACAGAAATGAAAGAAACAACAAAGTACCCACAAACAGAGATAATATTTGATAGTAACCAGTAAAGGTCTCATGTCACCAAAGAATACTTATAACACCTAGAAGGACCAGAAGTCCTCTGGGCTACCAAGTCAGAAAGGGGGGAGGGCAGGGGGCCTCAGCAATGCCCCTTGATACATAAAAACAATCCCAAGGGTCATGGCCAAGGGCCTCGGCCACACACCCCCAACACATGCAACCACCCCAGTGATGACCACCAAGCCGCCGCAGAAAGCACCCTGGGCTCTCCCAAGCTGGGGTGGTGGGGGCCCTCAGACCTCGGTCATGCCCCCACAACATGAACAACCAGCCTAGTGATGACCACTGAGCCACAGCAAGTAGGGCTCTGGGTTCCCAAGCTGGGGTGGTGGGAGGTGAGGGCTTTTGTCACACCCCCCTGACAACTGCACACAGCCTGGCAATAACAAAGCCACCACTGGAAGCCCCTCAGTCTCCCCTCTGGGAATGTGGGGGGTGCCACGGGCCTCAACCGCCCCCTTCCTCCTTCCATCACATTTTCTCCCCTTTCCCCTCTCTCCCTCCCTCTCAACTGCTCTGGAACAACATCATAGAATGTAAAAAAATAATAATAAAATAAAATTTTTTTAAATGCTGCTATAAACAATAGTTAATATATAAACACACACACACACACATATATTTATCTGTTCACATCCCTGATTTTAATTCTTTGGGGTATGTACCCAGAAATAGAATTGCTGGGAGAGTGACATCACCAAGATGGCAGCATAGTCAATCCCAGAGTCACTCCCCCAACAAGCAATCAACTTACAACTATTAAAACACAAAAACTGCCATCATGTAATCACTGGAACTTGGGCAAAGAGGTGGAGAAACCCACTGAGTCCTTGAAAGCGTGGAAAGACTTGGCAAGCAGGAGTTAGGACCACGCCAATCAGACCCAGCCCCAACCGTTCCATGGGCCAGCATGACATGGCATGTGGGGCAGCTACCCGGAGATGGCAAAACCACAGCAACATCCTTTGCATGAAGCTTCTTGGAGTCTGCAAAGGAGAATGGTGCCACTACATCTGGCAAAAAGAAAAAATTCCCTTCAGAGTACACCATCCCATTTCACAAGCCAGCAAAGCTGCTCACAAGCATTCCTGGTGCCTGCCTACAGGTGAGGGGCCACAGCCAAGGAGAGAAGGAATTCACCTAGAGGTGAGTGAGTCTTTGTGGAACTTGTGCAGGACTCTCCCCCATGGGAAACATTTGCAGTGCCAGGAGAGGGGGGTGATCCACCAGGGTACATCAGGGACCAGTGAAATTATACCAACTACCTTGTCAAACCACAGTGGAATAAAGCTATAAATCAGTAACAGAAGGGACATTGGAAACTATACAAATACATGAAAATTAAACAACATGCTCCTAAACAATGAGTTGAAGAAAAAATTAAGAAGGAAATTTTAAAATTTTTGGAGACAAATAAAAATGAAAACACAACATTCCAGAACCTATGAGATATACCAAAAACAGTTCTAAGAGGGAAATTTATAGCAATGAATGCCTACATCAAAAAAGAATAAATACTTGAAATAAACAACATAACTTCAAGTACACAACCTACACTTCAAGGAACTAGAAAAATAAGAATAAACAGAACCCCAAATTAGTAAAAGGAGAGAAATAACAAAGATCAGAGCAGAAATAAATGGATTAGAAATTAAAATAACAAAAAAGATTGAGAAAACAAACAGTTGTTTTTTTGAAAAGATAAACAAAATCAATAAACCTTTAGGTAGACTAATGAAGAAAAAAGAAAGAAAACTCAAATAAATAAAATCATTAATGAAAATTGAAACATTACAACTGATACCACATGTAGAGCAAGGGCTAGGGTCTGGAGCTCACAGACCCCTTGAGCCTATTCACAAACCCTTCACATGCAGGTCTATGAGCTAGGTAACCAGCAAAAAGGTTCTTGAAGTCTTGGTTGAAAAAGAAATAGTCTTTATTCAGCACACACAACACTATGAGCTAAGCAGTCCACAGAGAAACTCAGAAACTTGACTGCTACTGGCAAAGCCCAACCGAAAACTGAAACTAAGCAGCTGCCAGAAGAGTAAACATACTCTATTTTTAGGTGCCAGCTCTCTGCCAACCAGCCTGCTTCACAAACTGAAGAATACACAATAGCAATGAACTAGAAAGGTACATGGGTGCACAATCACATCCACTCCACCCACACACAACCTGTTTACAAGAAATGTCCAGGGAGCCTGACTAAATTATCCTATTTTCCCCACACCACAGAACTATGAAGGATCATAAGAGACTTTATAAACAACTATATACGAATGAACTGAAAAACCTAGAAGAAATGGATAAATTCCTGATCATAAACAACTCACCAATGTTGAAACATGAAGAATTAGAAAGCCTAAACATACCAATAATGAAATAATGAGATAGAAGCAGTAATAAAGTCCTCCACAAAGAAAACCCCAGGACCAGATATCTCCACTACCGAATTCTACCAAGCACTTAAAGAAGAATACCAATTCTTCTCAAACTCTTCTGAAAAATGGAAGAGGAGGGAATACTTCCAAACTCATTCTACAAGGCCAGAATCACCCACATACCCAAACTGGAAGAAGACACAACAAAATAAATATGACTACAGATGAATATCACTAATGAACACAGATGTGAAAATCATCAATAAAATGCCAGCAAACAGAATCCAACAACACAGTAAAAAGGTCATTCACTATGAGCAAGTGGGATTCATCCCAGGGATGCAAGGATGGTTCAACATACACAAATCCATAGATGTGATACATCACATCAACACAATGAAGGAAAAAAAATCTGATCATTTCAACTGATGCAGAAAAAGCATTTTATAAAATCTAACAGTGCTTCATGATAAAAACACTGCAAAAACTAGGTATAGAAGGAATGCAGCTCAACACAATAAAGACCACATATGACAAACCCACAGCTAAAACAATACTGAATGGACAAAAATTGGAGGCTTTTCCTCTAAGATCTGGGAGAAGACAAGGATGTCCACTAAAACAAGAATGTCCTAGAACTGGAAGTTCTAGCCAATGCAGTAAGGCAAGAGAAAGTAATAAAAAGTATCCAATTCAGAAAGAAGGAAGTCAAACTATCCCTATTTGCAGAAGACATGATCATACACTTAAAATACCCTGAAGACTTTACCAAAAAGTTATTAGAACTAATAAATACATTCAGTAAAGTGGCAGAAGACAAAATCAACACACAAAAATCAATGTCATTCCTATACGCCAATAATGAAATATCTTAAGACAAAATCAAGAAAGTAATCCCATTCACAATAGCTATCAAAAAAATTAAATACCTAAGAGTAGATTTAACAAAGGAGGTGAGAGACATATACAACGAAAACCACAAAACATTGGTGAAAAAAATTGAAGAGGGCACAAATAAATGAAAAGATGTTCCCTGTTCATGGGTTGAAAGAATAACATTATCAAAATGTCCATATTATCCAAAAGAATCTGCAGGTTCAATGCAATCTCTATCAAAATATCAATGACATTCTTCACAGAAACAGAAACAAACAACCTAAAAATTTGTATGTAACCACAAAAGACCCCGTATGGCTGGAGCAATCTTAACCAAAAAGAAGAGAGTTGGAGGCATCACACTGCCTGACTTCAAAATATAGCATAAATCTATAGTAGCCAAAACGACATGGTACTGGCATAAAAACAGACAAAATTGATCAATGGAACAGAATAGAGAGCCCAGAAATAAACCCACTCACTTACAGCCAATTGATTTTTGACAAAAGTGCCAAAAAACTACTCCAGGGAAATTAGTAGGGAAGGTAGGGTTAGGGCTAGGGCTAGGGCTAGGGTTAGGTTTAGGGTTAAGGTTAGCTTTTTCATAAATGGTGCTGGGGAAATTGAATATCCACATGGAGAAGATTGAAACTAGACCTCTATCTCTCACCATATACAAAATCAACTCAAAATGGATTAAGACCTAAATTTAAGACTCAAAACTATGAAACTACTAGAAGAAAATATAGGAGAAATGCTACACAAAATGGGAATGCATGATGCTTTTCTGAATAAGAGTACAAAGGCATAGGCAACTAAAACAAAAATACTGCAAATGGGAGTACATACAAACTAAAAAGCTGCATAGCAGGGGACACTGTCAACAAATTCAAGAGACAACCTACAGAATGAAAGAAATTGTTTGCAAACTACACATCAAACAAGGGGCTAATATCCAGAATATTATAATAATCAGAACTCAAACAACTCAACAGCAAAAAAAACAAATAACCAGGCCGGCCCGGTGATGCACTGCTACAGTGCGCCGCTTGGGAGTGTGGTGGCGCTCCCGCCGAGGGTTCAGATCCCACATACAGACCGGCCGCTCACTGGCTGAGCGAGGTGTGGGCGCAACACCGAGGGTTGCGATCCCGTTGCTGGTCCCGGTCCGGTACGGGTGCAACACTGAGGGTTGCGATCCATTGCCGGACATGAAAAAAGACAAAAAGGAAAACAAAAAAAAACAAAAAAAAAACAAATAACCATTTAACCATTTAAAAAATGGGCAAAGGACCTGAATAGACGTTTCTCAAAAGAAGACATACAAATGGCCAACAGGTACAAGAAGAAATGCTCAAAATCATTAATCATGGGCCGGCCCGGTGGCACACTGGAGAGTGCGCCGCTTGGGAGCACAGCAGCGCTCCCGCCGAGGGTTCGGATCCCATGTGGAGACCGGTTCCCACTCACTGGTTGAGCGCGGTGCAGGCGGAACACCGAGGGTTGCGATCCCGTTGCCGGTCCCCAGTACGGGCGCGACACTGAGGGTTGCGATCCCATTACCAGTCAGTAAAAAAGAGACAAAAAAAAAAAAAATCATTAATCATCAGGAACTTTACATCTTCACTAACACTTATTTTCTTTCTTTAAAAAATAATTATTATTTTAATGAGTGTGAAGTGGTATCTCATTGTGATTTTGACTTGCATTTCCATAATGATTACTGATGTTGAGCATCTTTTCATGTGGTTATTAAACATTTGCATATCTTTTTTGGAGAAATATCAATTCAAGTCCTTTGCCCATTTTTTAATTTGGTTGTTTTTTGGTATTAATGAGTTCTAGGAGATTTGTAGATTTCTGGGTATTAATTCCTTATCAGATCTATGATTTGCAAATATTTTCTCCCGTTCTATGTGCTGTCTTTCACTCTCTTAATAGTGTCCATCTATGCACAAAAGTTTTAATTTTGATGAAGTTCAATTTATATACTTTTTCTTTTGTTGCTGGTGCTTTTGGTGTCATAATCAAGAAATGATTGCCAAATTTAATGTCATGAAGGTTTTCTCCTCTGTTTTCTTTCACACGTTTTATAGTTTTAGCTCTTAAATTTAGGTATTTGACCTATTTTGAGTTAATTTTTGTATTGGTGTAAGGTAAGAATCCAACTTTTTTTTTTTTGCATGTGAATATCCAATTTTCCCAGCAATATTTATTGAAAAGGCTGTCCTTTCCTTATTGAATGAGCTTGATACCCTTATTGAAATAATTTGATCATACATATGTCTGAGGGTTTATTTCTGGGCTATTTTATTTGATTGTTCTATATGTCGGTCCTTATACCAATACCACACTGGGTTTTGTTTTGTTTTGTTTTGTTTTGTTTTGTTTTGTTTTGATTACTGTAGATTTGTAATGAGTTTTGAAATCAGGAAATATGAGTGTCCCAATGTTATTCTTCTTTTTCAATATTATTTAAGCTACTCAGAGTCCCTTGAAATTCCATATCAGTTTTAAAATGGGTTTTTCTATTTCTGCAATCAATTCCATCGGGATTTTAATAAGGATTGAATTGGATCTGTAGATCACTTTTGAAAGTATTGAGACCTTAAAAAACATTATCTTTCAATACAAAAATAAAGGATATCTTTTCATTTATTTATGTCATCTTTAAATTCTTTTATCAATGTTTTGTAGTTTTCAGCATATAAGTCTTTTGCCTCCTTGGTAAAATTCATTCCTAAGTATTTTACTTCTTTTGATTCTATTGTAAATAAAACTCTTTTCTTAATTTTCTTTACAGATTTTTCATTGTTAGTGTACGTATGCTATGTTCTTAAACTTATACAACAAACACTACACCATTGCACAACATTAAATGACTTTCAATAGTATGATTTTTAAAGGCTACCCACAGTCCCATCTGAATACAACATAATTTATTTAGGCACTCCCTATTTTTAGCATTTAGTTGTTTTCATCTATTACTAAAATATACAAGGGTACTTCACCAAAGTTCATGACAAAATAGAATTGAAAGATAATACAAATCTTTCCATGAGCTTTTTGAAGATCCCTTGTATAATTCTACAATAAGCATCTTTGTACAAAATTTGTGTTTAATCTTTCATTGCTTTAATGAGGTAAATTTCTAAAGCTAGAGTATTTAGATAAGAATATGAGTATTTAAAATATGATGATAGATGGACATCTAATGATATGTATTACAAATTCACCTTGCAGAAGGAGTGCATCGTTCAAGGTGTCGTTCCATAGTGAAGAAAAATTATTACCTGATATCATCATATGTAGGGCTGCCAATCTGAAAGTGAAAATATCTCTGGATTTCCGTGGACAATTTTGTTTTTAGTGAGTAGAATAATTCTAATTCCTTCTTGGCTATGTGTATTTCTTCTGTTAATTACTTATTAATATTTTACACAATTTCGATTCATATACTTTACATATTTGAATTCACATTTTTAATATATTTTCTAAAGATTATATTGTCTTTATAGATTAATGGTGTGAACCTTAAGTGTAGAGCAGGTGAGCTAGAACATCTGCTAAGCCCTAGGATAGATCGGTGCTTCCTCGCCTCGACCAACACTGCTTCTATGAAGAGCTTTTTGCTCCCTGGCACCCCGGTTGCAAGGGCATTCACCACTGCCTTTGACCCACTGTGCCAACTTCCCACTCCTTCCCACCTCTTTCTCCATCACTCTGGTGAGAGCACTGGCATCTTTCCTGGTTGTCTGGGTCGCAGGAGAATTCTTACACACAGACCCCTGTACAGTATCGGCCCAGCTTACTTGAAGACAGATTGTGAACAAGGTTCAAATTCTAGACCTCAAGACTCCTCGGCTTCATATATGTCTGTACAACTGAATAGTTAATAATTCTCAAGATGTGGTCCATGGATCAATTGAAGGCTGCGAAAATTAAGGGAAAATAATACACAATTCCACAGATTTCACTCTAACCATAGCTAAGAATAACTTACTAGTAGTGTATTAAGTGAGTTGGTAAAGTTTGCTAAAACTAACAAGACAAAACTGAGCACTGTTCAAATTCTTTTTTTTTTTTTTGTTTTTTTTACAAATTATGCCCATATTTTTAGTAATCAGAAGAGAGGCATAAAGTTACACCCAAACTGCTATATAAGTTTCTTAAAGCTTATTCTCAATGTCTATTCGTCTCCAGCAGACGGATGACAAACCTCCAAACATCAGTCCTGGTCAACCAACCACAATAGAGAAAGACTCTCCCAAGAGGCAAATTTGTTTTCTAGAGTTTGTTTAAGAACTGTTCAAATACTAATAAGATGTTCAGTGAAACCACAATTTACACCAACACAGATAATTGGAATTCCCTCAATACTTAGAAATGGTGGTTTATTTTTATCATATGATTAGTGTTGTTATGAATTATTCCTGAGTTTTAATTTCTGTTAATTTTTGCATCATAAATTATTATTATCCTTAACTGTCTATTTAATCATTGATCATACGTTCAACCCTATAGTGCATACTGATGCACGTTTAGGTAAGCAGTAATCTTGACTTATAATAAGCCACTAAGCACTAGACTGAAGGATCCATGAGTACAGAAACAGTCTCCAGTTTTGTGCACCATTTTATATGCAATCTTTAACCCAGCTTTATATATAAGAGCTACTCAGTAAATATTGGAGTAATGAATGAAAATAGCTATATTTTGGCTTATGCCTCATAACTGAATTAGACTGTGTCACCACAGTCTAATTTGTAGTTTGGCCACCTGCCATTACTGCTTTGGGGTATTACTCCATTCTGCAAGTCTCATGAGGAAGCCTAACTCTGCCACATGGGGTGTGGGCCCATGACTTAGGATCTACAATTACATTCATCTGCCTGAGACTTGGACTCTCCAAAGAGTGGCATAAAAGTAGAGAAATGATCAGAAATCTTTTCATAATGCTAAAAGAATATTCAAGTTTACTGCAGCAGCTGCCAAAATCTGAGAGTCTTGTGGTGCTAGCAAGCCTGCTCCGGTGCAATGGGCTTGACAGTGTTCTGTTTTGGGTTTTGTTTTTTTCTTTCTTTTTTCTTTTTTGCTGTTTTGTTAGGGTCACTTGGACCTTGTCTGTTTTATAAGCCTCATTCTCCAGTCTTTTTCTTGTTTTTGGGGGTTCCCAAATACCCTTTCAAAACATTCATTTTTCTACTTAAACTAGCCTAAATGGGTTTCTATTGCCCACAACCAAGAATCCTTACAGGGGAAAAAAAATGATACTAGTAGTGGAATTCAAACAATATACTTTCAGGGGAAAGGAGGAATTTGGCGTTGATTATATGAACTTAAGCTAAGGTAAATTCTTAGAATTCACAGATTCTAATCTTGCAGCCCATGGCATTCTGCAATAAAATATGCATTGAATTTTAAAATTAAGCAGTGAATCTATTAAAGATAATGCATTGTGAAACCTCATTGCTGCTGCCACTGAAAGTGACCTTCAGCATGGGTACACATGGCTCCCAGTGGGGAGTGCACTAAGACTTTCCCAGTAGTTCCCAGTCACACACAGCCCTCAACTTCCACATGTACTTTTTCCTAAATTGACTTGCCTGCAATGGCACTGATGGCTACAAAGCGTCACTCCGTATCCTCTTTCGTAATCTCCTTCTTCCACCTTACAAATGAAAGGCAGACGTCTCACATCCCATCCCAAACTACTAACTATGGTGCATTATGCCAGATAAGAATAGTAATAGTAATAATACCTTCATTAAATAAGGGACAAATTGGTGGAACCTAATCTTCCTTTAATCAAGGCACTATAAAATTACAGACAGCCTATTTGAATAGTATTTTCCTGCCTCATAGATCAAAGTGTGGTGTTAGAAACTGGATACTTTGGCTCATCTTTGAATGTTAATGTACTTGCTTCTTCCATCCTGTGATAACAGTCAAAGAATGCATTGCCCGTGTAGGAAGTTATGTGACCGAAAAGCAAAAAGAACATCAGAAAGAAACTTTTTAGCCAGGTGGAAAATTTTGGCAAAGTTTTCCGCCTTATTTTCCTATCTTGCAATAGAATTCAGAGGAGAGATGGGTTTTCACAAGGACATACATTAACAGACTAGTTTGAATTGAAGAAATGAAATCATATTTTCTTTTCTGACAGAAAATCTGATTTGGCTGATCAGTTCACAGTAAGGACTGGCTTTTCTTATTTGGTTATATGACAGGAATACTCCATTAATTGAATAAGCTGCATGGGTACTTCTAAAGTTTAGGTTTAAAATATGTTTAAAAGGGCCGGCCCAGTGGCTCACTGGATGAGTGCGCCGCTTGGGAAGCGCAGTGGCGCTCCTGCCCGAGGGTTCGGATCCCACATACAGACCGGTTCCCGCTCACTGGCTGAGCGAGGCGCGGGGGCAACACCGAGGGTTGCAATCCCGTTGCTGGTCCCCAGTCCGGTACGGGGGCAACACTCACTGGCTGAGCGAGGCGCTGATTTGGCTGATCAGTTCACAGTAAGGACTGGCTTTTCTTATTTGGTTATATGACAGGAATACTCCATTAATTGAATAAGCTGCATGGGTACTTCTAAAGTTTAGGTTTAAAATATGTTTAAAAGGGCCGGCCCAGTGGCTCACTGGATGAGTGCGCCGCTTGGGAAGCGCAGTGGCGCTCCTGCCCGAGGGTTCGGATCCCACATACAGACCGGTTCCCGCTCACTGGCTGAGCGAGGCGCGGGGGCAACACCGAGGGTTGCAATCCCGTTGCTGGTCCCCAGTCCGGTACGGGGGCAACACTGAGGGTTGCGATCCGTTGCCGGACACGGAAAAAGACAAAAAAAAAAAAAAAAAAAAAAAAAAAAAATGTTTAAAAGATTCAGGGTAAGGTAAAATATTGCATTGGCAACACAGTGTACTAAAATTATTTCTTTTTATTTTCTAAACTGTTCCAAATTACATTGGGTTAAACAAAGTGCCTCTAAGTGAAAATGTGATAGAAATATCTGCTGGTAATTTTTAAGCCTTCATAAAATCTTCTTGAGAAAGCGAATGAATCTAATGATTGGATAACAAATTCTTTTGTTACTGTCAAATATTTTGATATTCTGACCCTAAAAAAAAATGAAGAAGATCTAATCAAGTTATCAACCAGTAGATCATTAAAAACATTTTTATAACAATTTGACAAGTATGACATATAACTTGTAAGAGGTTGAAATAAACATGTGTGTATATACACATACCCACACCTAAGACAACAGCAAAGTAGAAAAAACTTAATACGAACCCCATATCATTCGGACAACATTTGGGTAGATTCTAGTCAATATGCACAGGTGGAGCCAAAGTGATAGTTAAATTACCTCCACATGGGCTACTAAATATTCAGTATTCTGCTGCCCAGGTGCTTGTATAGGCCGACTCCAAGTTATGGCCAGTCAGTACCTGTGCTGTACATATTTTTAATATCACCTGGGGTAATATTCTTCCAAGATTTGGGAAAAAGTTCCAGCTCATTCATTTCATTAAAAGACATATTTCAGAATAATAATAACCACAACAACCACCATTTCATAAGTCAGAATGATTGCTTCAGGCAATGCATAACAATTGTTAAAACCAACTGGTGATTGATTAATGGGAAATGGACATTAAATTAGTGCTACAGTAACATCATTATTTGCTACAGAAAATGAAAAAATATCTAAAATGGAGGGATCAGGCTTTCATCACTCTGATACATTGATCAATTTTAGTATCTCTAACTGGGTAAACCAGATACCACGTATCTTCTGTTGTGATACACCATGACTTATACACCATTTCTAATATGCACCTGATCCGAAAATGTTTAACATACTTCTATCAAGCTGTGAGTCTGTAAAATCAATAACATCATGAGGGGATCAATCAGAAAAATCCAGAATATAAGATAGACTGGAGAACAATTAGCCTAGATCTTTCACCAGATCCATGTTGTTAAAAGAGTTTGTGCTGGATTACAGAGACGTAAAGGAAATGACATCCAGGAAACAAGTAGCCCTGGTTTGGACAGCGGCTTGGGCAAACCAACTGTGAAGAGTATTTGGAGATTAACCTGTGGAACATAAGTATTATCTGGGTATTAAATGAACTTAAAATATCATAAAATATGTTGAGAGATAAAGTTTATATTTTTTATTTTTATCTTTTAGTTCCATTTTCCAAGACTATTTTGAACTCCCCTCATATTTTACTGACTTGATTATTAAAAAATTTTCCACTTAAAAAATTTATTGAAATAAAAAGGTGGAGGGGCCGGCCCGGTGGTGCACTGGATAGTGCGCCGCTTGGGAAGCGCGGCGGTGCTCCCGCCCGAGGGTTCGGATCCCACATACAGACCGGTTCCCGCTCACTGGCTGAGCGAGGCGTGGGAGCAACACCGTGGGTTGCAATCCCGTTGCCGGTCCCCGGTCCGGTACGGGGGCAACATTGAGGGTTGCGATCCGTTGCCAGACACGGAAAAAGACAAAAGAAAAAAAAAAAAAAAAAAGAAATTAAAAGGTGGAGATAATCGACTAGAAAAGCTGGGAACTAAATATTCTGTACAGTCTATTGTCATTTTGGTAAAAAAAAAAAAAAAAAGATGCTTGCATACACACATACATAAAAAGAATTGCAGTGATATGCACTAAAATGTCAACAAGAGTGATTACCAATGGGTGAGAATGTGATGTTTAATTCTGTAAATAATTTTTCCTGATAATATCTCCTAATTGTTTATAATACACACATAAAAAACATATAGGGGAAATACTTCAGGATATTGAACTGGGCAAAGACTTTATAAATAAGACCCCAAAAGCACAGGCAACAAAAGAAAAAAAAATGTGATGACATCAAACCAAAAATCTTCTGCACAGCAAAAGAAACAACAGAGCAAAAAGACAACCTACAGAATGGGGGAAAATATTTGCAAACTATGCATCTGACAAGGGATTAATATCCAAAATTTACAAAGAACTCAAGTAACTCGAAAACAAGTAACCCAACTAAAAAATGGGCAAAGGAGCCAAATAGAAATTTCTCATATGAAGATACACAAATGGCCAACAGACACATGAAAAAATGTTCAGCATCACTCAGCATCAGGGAAATGCAAATCAAAACCACAGTGAGACATCATCTCACCCCAGTTAGCCTGTCTATAGAGAATAACAAATGCTGTAGAGGATGTGGAGAAAGAGGAAGCCTCCTGCACTGCTGGGGGGGACTGTAAATTAGTGCAGCCATTATGGAGAACAGTACAGAGGTTCCTCAAACAAGTACAGACAGAACTGCCATATGATCGAGCAATCCCACTCCTGGGTATATACCCAAAGGAATGGAAATCATTATGTTGGAGAGACACCTGCACTTCTGTGTTTATTGCAGGTCTGTTTACAATAGCCAGGAATTGGAATCGACCTAAATGTCCACCAACAGATGTCTGGATAAGGAAAATGTGGTGTATGTACTCAATGAAATACTACTCTGCCATAAAAAATAATGAGGTTCTGCCATTCACAGCAACATGGGTGAACTTAGAGAAAATTATGTTAAGTGAAATAAACCAGGCACAGATAGAGAAATACCACATGTTCCCACTCATGAGTGGGAGCTAAAATAAAGAAAGAGGAAGGAAGGAAGGAAGGAAGGAAGGAAGGAAGGAAGGAAGGAAAGGAATACAGTAATTCTTAAGTACCAGTCCCCATAGAACAAGAAATCTATGCAATGTCTGAAAAGAATTTCTGAGTAAAGATTTTTAAGAAAACTCAAAGAGATAAGAGAAGACTAAATTAGAAAACACAATGGAATAAGAAATAATACTGAGGATAGGAAGGAGGATGTTTCCAAAGAGATTAATACCTTAAAAAGGAATGTAGGAGAACTCCTGGAAATAAAGGATTCACTCAAAGAAATTAAAAAAGAACAAACAAACAAAGAAAAATCACAGAGAGCTTGAGCAGCAGCTAGAGAAAGGAGAAGAGATAATTTTATATTTTAAAGATGGCCTTTTTGAAATAACCCAGGCACACAAACACACGCAAAATGAAAAGGAAAAAAATGAATTTTATAATAATAAAGAAAATCTGAGTTAGCTAGCAGAAAACCTTAAGCACTCAAACAATGAAATCATGAGTTTTCCAGAAGGAAAAAGGAAAGGAAAAGGTATTGAAAACTCATTCAAGGAAATAAAAACAGAAAACATCTCAGGTATAGGGAGAGA
>NW_007727468.1:144702-161004 GCF_000696425.1 Galeopterus variegatus | reverse complement strand
GGAGGGAGGGAGGGAGGGAGGGAGGGAGGGAGAAGAAAGGAAGGAAGGAAAGAAGGAAAAAGAATCGCAATAATACATTTAACTTTCAAGAAAAAAAGAGAATGGAACTGTGGTTATTAGAGGTGGGAAGGGGGGAATGGGAAGGGGGGGTTAGTGAGAAATTAGTCAAGGATCACGAAAATCGATTGCATTTTGTAAATGTGAGTATACCAATTATCCCGATTTGATAACCACATATTATATACGTGTGTTGACGTTCAATTCTACACGCCACAAATATAATCAATTATCTTTCAATACAAAAAAATAATAGAAGTTATAATATAAAAATTATACTCACTTCCTCTCCAGTGTTTCTTTTAGCTGATGAATAAATTCTCAGACACTTTTTAAAAATTAGCTTCATTTACAAAAGAGAAATTTATTTGCCAATAAGCCTGATTGACCCTCTAGATTTACCTAAGAGCTTTATTATGAGCATTATGAGGTGGAGATTTTTCTTACAGATATGTTTTGTTTAAAAAAGAGAGTGAATTAAAAAGTTTAGCGCCCTATCTTTATTTCAGAAACAGTCTGTTAATTGAGAAGAGTTTATGATTGGTACAATTATCTTTGAATTTATGATTTTACAAACTCACGAAAAGGGTTTTTAATTCTTAGTCCTGAATCTAGCTTGTCTGGTATGTTTGCTAATTAGTACACGTCTGAATGTAACTCTTGACATATATTCTATCTCCATGATTTAATGTTATTTCAATATTTTTCCTGCCTGTGAAAATAACATACGTTCATTAAGGAAACTTTAGAATGCAGAGAAATAGAAAATTTTGTCCATAATCCCCAAACCCAGAAATGAATATTTATTTATCAAGAATAGAATGTATTGTTGTATTTTTAAAAAAGCTTATTGAAAATACTGTAAATATAACACTGTCTGGAAGATTTTTAATGCTTACTGGGTCCTCATAGGAAAGTTTAAAATTTAGTTTAAATTGGAATTATTGTTGTTATGACAAAAAAAGTACCTTTGAATAATCAATTTTTAAAACTTTTAATTGATAATATTATGATAAAATTACATTACATTATTGATGTAATTATTATACTACTAATTATTAATGTAATGTGATTTTATCACATGTAAAATCATTATGACACAATTACATTATGATGAAATAATGGGAGAAAATGTACAATAGATGAGTTTGAGAAGAAAGGAAACCAAAATTTCTGACTGTTAATATCATTTTTGTATATTTTATATGAATGATGGAGGGTATCAAATTGCTATGATATTTTGATTGCACTAGTATATTAAAAGAGTAACATAATAATTTTACTGTAAAAGTTAATATTTTAAATATGCTGGAAATTATTAATTTATTATACAATCATTTAAATTTGTTGAAAATCTTGGATGTCAAATTAGAATATGGAGCATGAAGCATATTGATTTAAAAATTATTTTAGCAAAATTGGAAGAATGTTAAAGTGCACTACCATGTGATCCCATAAAAAGAATGAGGAACTCAGGCTCTGCAGCTGTGCTGTGTCTGCTAGTTCCAAACAGCTCGAAGCTCACCTTCCTGAGCTCAAGGCATTCACAGGAAGCACCACAGGGTCCGCTGAGGTGCAAAGGCGTGTTAAGACTCAGACTCCGTAGACTGGCCAGAACTGGTTAGAGATGACAGTTCTTATCAGAAGAGAGTCCAGGAAGCCGATTCTCTGTCCACTCAGAGCCATTGTGGGCCCCCAAGAATGAAGAGGGGCAGCTGGTGGCTGGCACCAGGTGGACTTGTTGAAGGTCAATGTAGAATTCCCAGCTGTAGCTGATTTGGTCTTATGTTCAAGCTGGTTTCTGCTTGAATACAGGAAAGAGAAGCCTCAGGGCAGTTAATAACAGATACGTTAAGTAAGCCTGAGAATACATGTTTAACTCTTCGTCCTGCTATGGCTGTTTTGTTCTGTTTTTTAGTTCTAGAATGTCTCTTTGCCGCCACAGAGAGCCCTCTTTCCACCGGGGTATGCTTTCACAAAGGCGTGGATAATGTCCTAGGCTAACTTAGACTTGCTAAAATCGTCTGAACTGTTGCAGCTACAGGGCTCAGATGGCTGAAAACTACCTGAATTTGATCTTGTACACTGCTGAATTACATCAGTCCAATCCACGGCCTCTCAAAAACTCTTTGTGAAAGTCAAGAGATCCCAAAAGAGTGGAAATGATTGGAGAAGTTTGGGAAACTGGGAAACTCTAACGTAGGATTCTGAACCACCTGTGCCTGTTGAAGCAGCTGCTCTACTTTATTGATGCAGAATTTCTGGCCTGAGCAAGTTACCAAATAAGAAGAAATCAATTCTCTTCATACTCCAACACATACCCACCTCTCAGTATTTCTAGACCATAACTAAAGTCGTAGCTCAACATGCCCCTGCAGGTCACTACAAAATTAAACTCAAGAAGAGAAAACGTCCATATTGAGGACTTCCTATACCTGAATGTTGGTTTAGGTTACACAAGTGCATGTATTTGTCAGAACTCATCAATTGTACACTTAAGTTTTGTGCATTTTATTATATGTAAATTTTAGCTTAAAAGAAAAAAAACCTGTGAAATATTTAACACTACTCTCTGATGTGCATGCTGAACTTTCAGGGGGAAGTGTTCTGAGTCTACAACTTACTTTGAAATGCATAAAAGAAAAATAAATTAAAGAGGATAGAGAAATAAAAATGTGATGAAACACATGATAAATATTAACGGTAGAATCTAGGTGGTAGGTATACATGTGTTCACTGTAAAATTCTTTGTTTCCTTATATTATAAAATCTTCATAATAAACTGTTAAATTTAATGACTGCTATTTTTTATAGACAAATGTAAATATTATTCATAGAAATATTTTCTTGGGGTGCTTATGTAAGGTGAAAGGAAGTCAATTACAAAATCAGATTGAAGCTGATTTTAATAGACACAGTTGAGAGTAATGGCCACTCACCCGTTCCCAGACCCAGAACTCCTTAAATAGAGCACACTGTTTACCCTTGAGAAAGGATACTGCAATCGTCATTACAAAAAATAATAATAATAATACTAGGAATCTACCTTCTGTATATCTTCAAAGAGATTTTGAGGAGATTGTTGAGATCACATGGTATTCACTCTAGACCACTTCCTGGTAGACCCAGTGAGATTCAGATCTCATTCTAGGGCCGCTTTATCACCTGTTCTACATGCAAAGGTGGAAAGAAAATCAGCAACAGGCAGAATTCCTACACTGAATCCCAAATCCATGAGTGAAGAGACTGTGGTGGAAGGGTGAGGTAGGAGCCCTGAAGCACTTCCTTCATGTCAAAGAAATAAATCAAAACCAACACTGCATCATGTGTGAATTAGTATAGTGTCACTTCAGTCTCCAAACTTGCAGGGATGGCAATTGCCCTCACATCCCCAGTTATCTGGAGTTGCATGTGTACAAGTCATGTTGGTCTGTTATAAGGTTGATCACATGGAATGATCTCAATTACAGCTGAGAACTGGAGCGAGAGATGTAGTTCTGATACCTGGTCGGCCATTATTAAACTGACAGATGTTTCTGCTGCTTCTCACTAAACAGAAATAACCAGAAGCAGTATGCTTTTACCCGACAGGGGCAGCAGTACATTTTGCCTCAGGCTACATCTCTGCTGCAGATATTTGCCACGACTTATTTTCATTAACTCACAAGTCAATGGTAACATTGGTCTATTACATAGATAAAACCATTAAAGGAGTAGTGCTTCTATTAGAAGACTCAGAAATGATTGCATTGAATTAGAAGATTCAACGGTTCCATTAAATTTCGTATTCTTCATGCCACCAAGTAAACAGACATAAAAAAGGGGTTACAACGCAGACTGCAATTATTGATCATAATTATCAAGAAAATATAGAGATGCTTTTGTACACCATGACTAGAGGGAAACAGGTGAAACTCAGCTGATGTCATTAAATCACTAAGACTAATAGCAAAAGGTGATGGAAAACTACTAGAAATCTGAGCTAGGGGCTCAGATATCTCAGGAATGGAGGTTTAGGTCATTCCACTGGCTAAAGAGTACCAACCAGATGATGCTAGTTGAAAATAAAGAAAAAATAAACAGGGTAGAGGAGCAGGAAAGTACCAATACCGGGAAGCCACAGCCTCTTGTCACCTGCCTAAAAGTGAAGACTGCCTGAAATCTCTTTCATATTATCTTAAGCATACATATTTGTCGGGTCAGTCTTTCCCTAGGTGTCCCTTTTGGTGGGCGAGCGGATGGCCTGGATTCCTCTTTCCCTCTGGTCCCCGTTGAGAGGAGACAGGGGAAGAGAGCCTTGAAGAGAGGCAAGCACAGCCGCCCGCCCCAACCAGCCCAGTTAAAGGACACTCAGACGTGGCGGGGGTTCTGTCAAGCAGTTCGTTTATTATCACACAAGCACTTGCTTTTAAAGGCAAATGGGGAAGGGAGGTTTTTACATAATCCTATCAGCTTAAAGGTTATGAGAGCATGCATCCTGTCTCAATGCCTAGCTATTGCAATCACGCAGTGTTCACGAGCGTGGAAGCACGTATTTGGCCAATAAGGGCTTAGGCAAGGTTCCCACAGACACTCCCACCCTACTTCCTCCCAGCGACGTCTTAGGCTGCCTCCTTAATACGCCCTTGTGGGCCCATAATGGTGCCGCTTGTAATGTCACTTAAGGTGGCGTTAGTTTTTAAGGCCCAACATGTATTTATATATTCCACCTAAAAAATCCATTGGTTTTATTTGTTCCCCCAATCTGAATTCCTGATGGCGAACTTTACAATCTAATTTATACTTGTGGGATATCAAGACTGACTGAAAATAACAGAAGAGAAATGAGCCTAATGTGGACATCCTAGACTTAGAATAGGTTGCTGCACGTGATGGGACTTTAGGGGTCTCCTACTGGGGAAGTGGTGAGTGAATTGTTTTTCTCAGGCAGATTGTTAGATGACAACATTGTTTTTGGAAAGGGAAAGGATGCAGGTGGTTCCTGGGTTGATAAAGGGTCTGTCTGGGTCATGGTAAGTAGCAGAGGGTGACCTCTCAATACACAGGAAGCCAATGAGACCAGGTGCCCCTTTCCATCCCCTCTGGCAGCAAAAGCTTAACCTAATTGGTGCTCCTGTAGAAAGACCTGGAAACAGATGAAAGTTACTCACAATAGTGGTGATGCTGAGAATTCAGCTGTCTAGTAATATCAAGTGTCCGAGGTTGACCGCAGAAATGACAGCATCCTGAGACTCTTCTTATGATGTGAACTTGGCCACATTTCCCATGGCTTAGCTTTTATGAATTGCTATCTATCTTCTAAGGATCATTCTAAAAGACATCCCAAGAGATTTTGAGCTATCTGGTATTATTTCAATAAATACATTTTCTTAAGTTTTTCAGCATCAGTGTCCAGTATTCAAAACCAGAAGTCATGATGCATGAAGAGATGTATCTAATACATTCCACTCTAAAGAATTATTAAACAATTGAACCACAGTGCTCTCCCAGATGTTTATCCCCAGAGGGGAGAATATATAAGAAGGAAGAATGTCAGGTCTTCTACCTCATCTAAGGGAGGAAACACCTCATAACTGCTCACCAGACATTTCTAAGCCCAAAAGATGACAAATCGAAGTGAATTGTTATTTTGATTTGTATTTACTTTATTGTGAATCCATTTGGGCATTTTCCTGTATTTATTAGCTCAGCGTTATTTCTTTTCCATAGACTACTTATTCATATTTACTATGTATTTTTGGTACTACATTATTTGTCTTTTTTTCACCAGCCCCTCTTGACGTCAAGTGTACATACATGACTAAGTTCTAGCCTGTGGAATGTGAGCAAAAGTGATGTAGGCAACCTTCAGCTGCTCTCCAGAAACCCCCCAGCGTCCTTAATGCCTTTGCCTGTCTGCCAGGTTCTTGCAAGGAGCACAGTGAATTTTGAGGTGGCAAAAGCAACCTGACTGCTGCTACCTGATTACTAACACTCATCTTGAGCTCTGTGCAAAGAAGAAATAGACTTCTCCTTTCATTTTGCACTGAGCTATTTTGCATTTTGCCATTCGTTTATTATCATAATTGGACTTACCCTAGCTAGAAAATTTCTTCAGGATTAAATATAGAAGATTCAATCTAAAACATCATATACATACGGATAATAACTCCACTAAAGAAATTTATTTCCTTCATCAATATCTGAGTGTAAGCAGGGTGCTGGATTTAGGCAAATTTTATTCTCAGTTTTCACACTCTGTATTTTGGCATTATGTATACATTATCCGAGCTATTCTCAGTAATTGACAAGACATTTGCCATCTTTATGTCCATCTGGGTTTCCTTCAGAGAGACAGAGAACCACACCAATCACTGGCATCGTGACTCAAGACAGCAGAGCCAACATTCACAGCCACCCTCCCTGCTTGGAAATGTCTCAGGGTGGAAGTCACGCACATTGACCTAGTAGAAAACCTAATTCACTTCCTTTCTAAAACAGAGTAAAAATCAAAAGAGGCAAAAATTTTTTTCACTAAACAGAGACACATTAGCTTGGAAAAAGAACAGCTTGGATGCTCTTCCTCCACAGGGAAAGCACGTTCTAGAGCAGTGGATATTCTAGTGAGGGGAGGTGCTATGTCCCTAACTCGGTTCATACTTTGGAGTGGGCAGAACCACTGTCCAAAGTCACATTGTGTTTCCAATACTTCCAGGCCCTTATAAGGATGCAGGATACACAGGTGATGTGAGGGTCTTGCTCAGCTCCTGGGGGCTGCTGAAACTAGGAACTAGTGTGCACACCCAGCCCTGCAGACTTCCAGGAGTGAAGCTGCCCACTGAAAGAAGCTTGAATCCTGAGCAAGAAAACACACCCCATCCTGCTGCTGCTTCTGCTTTCATGTGACCTTGATTAAAAGCAGTGCTACTGCTCCCTTGCTGCCACCACAGGCTCCTGAGACATTAGATGCCTGCCCTCTGTCCTCACGCTTGCTCCGTGCATCACACTGCAGCAGAATGCGTCACGTGGTGTTCTCCACAAGCCTGCGGCTTCCTTGAGGCAGGGACTGAGCCATATTCTCCTTTGCATGTTTGCTACCTAGCTCAGTGCCTAGCATGCACTAAAGACTCAAAAGCTGAAAGCAATTTATCATTATGCACTCAAAAAACCTGCAGTCAACGAGTAAACACACAATTAGTCATATCAGATGTTTTGATATAGGTGGTGAATATACCCAAGAGAGTCACAGACCCAGAGCTGGGGAAACCTTGTACATGGAGTATCTCTCTGCATTTCTTCTTGAGCTCAGAACTGATCATTTGGCTGAATTTAGATCATTGTCACTTGACAGTGGCATAAGTGAAAACGTTCAAAGAAGGACGTTTAGAAGTGGTCATAAGAACCGGAGAGGAAGAGGTAGGAATTAACTCCACCCAGAAAGCTGATCGGAGGGAGGCGTGACTACGGGCAGAGGAAGGCAGAGACGGCCGCCCGGTCCCCAGGCTTGCAGTTACAGGATCCCACGGACCGAGAGTAAGAACCACACGGACATAGGAGGCTCTAACAGTACCTGAGAAAGGGGCCGTGAGAGGCAGTGCCCGATTCTCCCTGCGTTGTCCTGAAATGGACGGGGCAGCACGCAGCTGAAGACTGCACAAAGTGAACTTCCGTCCCCTTCTGAGAGGAACAGCCTTGAACACTGGGCGACCACCCCTCTTCAGAAGTCAGTGGTTTAGGTGACTATTTAGATGAATGGCTCGCCAAGTCCCCGAGAGCTACTTCCCTCTAGTGCAATCTCCCCTTGGCACCTGCCCTGGGGGTCCTGGGGCCAGGCCAGCTCTCAGTATGGGAGGGATCCCACTGGCGTCCAGGAATACCAGAGAAGCTGGAGGGTCCACGGAACAAGCAGCCATGACAGGGGCCCCTTGCCCGTTTGTCTGCGTCCTCACCTGCCGTCACCAGCTGGCCGCTGGCTGCCAGGGCAGTGGCCCGCCCGGCAGTTCTGGCCTTATGGGTGGCACTCAGTCACCATCACTGAGGCTCTGCAGAGAGTGACACATGGAACCCCGCTCTCCCCAGGGAAGGGGTCGGACAAGCACACACCAATTCTGAAGAACGTGCGAAGCAGCCTTTGCCTCGTGTTTGTGTCACAGTTCGCAATCCCCGGAGTCCGCAGGGAGGCGGGTTTGGGACTGGGACCTGCTCTCTTCAATTACTCCCTGCTGCTTCTCTGAGGATGGGTGTTTTGATCTAGAGTCACGTGGCTGTTCCGTGACTCCATGGGGCCACCTTGCTGAGAGTGACACACACCCCTCCCCTCAAGTCCTTGCCTCCCTTCCCTCCCCCTTCTTTCTTTCAAGACCCCTAAGTCCTCGGTGCCCCTTCCTTGGGGCTCTGCCTCCTCAGCCACCTGGTTTCACTCCGGTGTGGCTGGGACAGTAAAGTGGAAAGAGCCTCAAGTCTCTCCACCGTCCCGAGTGACCTCTTCTTAATGGCTCCCACGTTAGGCTCAAAGCATCACTGTCTCTTCTCTGCTTGTGTGTTTTATGCCTCAAAGATCAGTATGTCTACAGTGTAGAGATGGGGAAAGAAAGTGGGGAAAATAGCCTGCTGTGAGTTTAATTGAAAGATTTTTTTCTTTTAAATTAACAAAAGCTGCTACTGCTGCTCTGCGGCCCGATATGTTATATTATTGAGTCGTTTTTAGCTCGCTGGGCAGTGGGGCGTGGTTTCTGAAGTTTAGACTCTCCATCTGGATAACTGGAGCTTCCCCAGTTTCTACTATAGACCTTCCTATTCTTATTTTAAGAGCTAGACATGTAATTGCTAAAAAATACAATGTAACTTTAAAATTTAGATTTTTAATACAGATAACGAAGGAACATATGAACTTACCTGACAGAAGGGCGTCCCCACGAATGTCTCTTCTTTGCATTGTCCCAGCTGATCCCCTGGTTGGCACCATCTTCCTCTCTCACCAGCCCCCAGACCCGGGGCCCCCACCTCCCATCCCTCCGCACACTGGTGCCAGGATGATTTACCCAAAGCACCCGTCGGATTCCGAAGCATTCTGCGCTTCTCATTTGGCTACAGATTAAAGTAAAAACCTAAGCATAATATATTTTCAAGGCCCTTTGCAGCTACTAAATTTCAAAAACTTTTCAAGAAGCACATTTTCTTTTTTCACATTTAACATCTCTGTAATATGTCGGTGTGTTAAAATCTCTGGTGGCCTTGTGGCAGGCATGGTGTGGTGGCTGCTGCCTGAGAACACACATCAGAATTTATAGGCAGGCTGTCAGAAGCTTGGAGGAAACTCTGGAGGCAACAGAAATGCCACATCGTGGTGCCCTCAGTGGCACGGAGGACAATATTGCATGGAAACACTTCGGAACTTCCATGACTCGACTTAGGATGCTAAAAGCAGAGATGTTTTAGGGACTTTTGAACCAACTTATTTTGCTTTTATTTTGTTTCCTATTTATGCATGAGAATAATATATGATGTCTGGCTAGTTCTAAAAGAGTTTCTTTAACAAAATAAATATTTTAAGTGCCACAGTTTAGTTGGCTGGGTTCCTTCTTTCTAAGTGGCCTGTGAAATAATGCTGCCTCTTATAATAGACGGTGTTTTAGCTTTGATTGAAATGGAATACCCCAGTCCAATCATCCTATTAATTCCTCATCTCTCATTCTGTAAAGCTTTTATACCAAGTCAACCCTCACTACTTCTGGCTCCTGGATCACACCGATGTACTTTTCTGCCTTTGTTTATCCCATTTATTCTGCTGGAATTTTCTTATCACCAATCTCCACCTGTTAAGATTCTACACATTCTTTAAGACTCAGCTTAAATGTGATTTACTCCATGAAATCATTTTCCCATCACGGATTGACTATGAGCTGCTGCAGGCCCTGTAACCCCACACTGGCTGTACATCTGCTACACTTCAGGTACAGCAAACTCTTCGGAGTCCTCCCAGGGCTTGGGTACAACGGCGGGCATTGCAGCACACGTGGTCCCAGTTAATCACCTTTTGAGGTAGGAATTAGCTCTCATCCTTCAGACCATTTAACTGAAATGTAGAGAGAACAGTTGACTAATACACTTTCGTAGACTCACTGGGTGGTAAACACAGGCTTTTGGCCCAAATTCTGGTCTGTCATTGAGCACCAGCTTCCTTTTCTCCACAGCCTTCCCTCCCATCTGCATATTGAATTGAGTTGAACTGAATGTAAAATGCAAAACACCTCTCAAAACTAAATTTCCTTGATAATAAAGTCCCAAATTTATGTGAAAAACAAGCTACAGCATTTTAAATTACACTCTTTCATTATTAGGCTGATATTTTTTGTTATACCCCTTTAGTTTAAGAAAACTGAGAATGATGTTTTATTGTAAAAGAACTATAGAAGCTCAGAAATGCTGTGATTATTTTTTTTTGTTCCTTCTGTTATTTTCTTAAATAATAATGCAGAACTGCTGAAAGTTTAACTGCAGCAAACAGTTCATGTTCAAAGGATTAAAATATAGGAAATAGACTGCTGCCTGATACCTGTGGGAAGTCAGCCATGGAAAAGCACAGAAGTCACTTCCTGCATGGAGGGGAGAAGAAATGTCCCTTTCCCAAATAAAAGGAGCAACCACAGCCCGTGCAATCTTGAAATCAAACTAACCTAAATCACAAGTCAGGTATCCCCAATTTGATGACTTTGGACAAGTTACCTGACCTTGTTGAACATCAATATCCTCATTCATAGAACGAGGATCAATAAAAAAGACAGCGTAATATTGCTTTAGGACCAATTGATAATGGTACATAAATTCAAGGTATTGAACACTTGGCCTTATCTAGGAAGAGGGCTGCCATGTAATTAAAACAAACAAAATAACTCCTCTTGCTGCTGTGTACAGAATAGATGAGAAGGGGTCAAGAGCTGGGAAACCAGAAAAATGAATACGTTTCCCAAATAAAAGAGTACGGTGGCCTGTCCTTGAATCGTAGCAGTGAGGGCAACGCTGAGATGATTTCAGGAGGTAGAAACCGTATAATTTGACATTGGATTGGTTGTGAGAAGATGTGGGGGGCCGAGGAATCAAGGACAACGTCTCGGTCTGTGCCCTGAGCACCGGGGTAGGTGGCAGTGCCATTCATCAAGTCAGGGACGACAGAGGGACCATGGAGCGGTCAGGCGGGGGGGTGAGAGTGAAATAAAAAATTCCATTACAGAGCAAAGTTCACTTTTAGAAATTAACAGCACAGTTTTAAGACCAAAATTTATATTTTCATTTTCATTTTCATGATTTCTTTATCTCTGTCCACATCCAAAACGTTGATCCAAGTAATAAGTGTTTTTGCCTCCTCTTCCTTTGCCACGTGGGGGACAGGCAATGTCTGTCCTGCATCAGCCGATTCATTCCCAGAAACCTTTTGATTTTTCCTTCTCCTCCTTGCAGGCATTTCCTAACTGTAGATTTGAATCAGCCTTGCTCCCTAAATCTTGAAATTGTCCCGGCAGGAGTAGCACCTCTGATCCGGGGACACAGTCTGCGTGCTGGTTGGCTCCCTTGTCCTCGGAGGCGAGGCTTCTTCCACCACAGGGAAAGTTTGATTGTATCGTGTGTCACGCCAAAGCACTTCTCGACCTCAGACCTTCCTCCACACCCTCCCAGAACCATTTTCTCAACAAAACCCACACTGTTCATTTGACACACTATTTGCTGATTGATTTATGAGCATAAATTCAATTGTTACCTTACGCCACCATAATCACAGTTGCAATTTCTGTTATACCTTGTATTTACAATACTCACCATTACAACCTGCGTCTGAGTGTGTTAATTTTCTCCCTCCCCGGCACTGTCCAAGTGGAGTCTGTCTAGAGGACCATGATCGATGAGAGGCGAACAGGGTGACCTCTAAGTAGACTTCCTCCTCTCAGATTCGGTGGATTACACCTCTAGTATTTTGCAGAAAACCAAAAGTGCATGCTGCTCACATGAGTATTCTGATTTACTGAAGTTTTATACTATTACCCACATTTTAGTTTATCTTATTCAGCTGAAAAACTTGATAAGCAGAAATGGTCTCATTTACTGGGAAAGAAGCTACTGCCGCAGTTTTCAGTGGAAATGCGTGCCCTGTGCAAAGGTGTCTGACATATACAGGAAGTGGCTTGTTCACCATGAACATCTATCTAGGAGGTAGGTGCTGTGGTAGGAGAGCCTAAAGCCTTGGGCTATTGCCTTCATTCTGGCACTAAGTAGCTGGCTGAATTTGAACAGAACATCTCACATCCGTGAGTCCCGAATTCTTTATATGTAACATCAGATGGGTTTAACTAAATCCGGTTTCTCAGCCTCTGCATTATTGCCATTTGGGGCTGGATAATCTTTGTTGTGGGGAACTGTCCGATATGTTGTAGGATGTCTAGCAGCGTCCCTGGCCTCTACTCACTAGATTCCATCAGCCCTCCCTTTGTCAGGTTTTGACAGTCACAATTGTGTGGAGGATGAGGAGTGGGGGGACAAATTGCCCCAGTTGAGAACCTCTGTACCAGGTGACTATAGGAGGAAAGTACACTGAAAAAAAGAAGTGTGTAAACCAGGCACCCACCCCCCCACCACAACACTTCCATTGGTGTCTACTATAATAGTTTTTTGGTTTGGGTTTTTTTTTTTTTAAAGACAATCACAGGTAAAACTTTTAAATGAATTTTTACTCCCAAATTAAAAGTAAATAAACCCCGTTATTTATTGAAAAGAAACAGCAAATAGCATGGACAAAAATAGGCTGTGCACCACCATGTAGGCAGACATTTGTGAAAATTCTCTTTGAATGGCTTTAAGGTTTAAAAGAATTGGCTAGGGGCCGGCCCGGTGGCGCACTGCTACAGTGCACCGCTTGAGAGCGCGGTGGCGCTCCCGCCGAGGGTTCGGATCCCACATACAGACCGGTTCCCGCTCACTGGCTGAGTGAGGTGCAGGCACAGCACCGAGGGTTGCGATCCCATTGCTGGTCCCGGTCCGGTACGAGCGCGACACTGAGGGTTGCGATCCGTTGCCGGACACGAAAAAAAGACAAAAAAAAGGAAAAAAATAGAAAAATAAATAAATAAAAGAATTGGCTAGAATCTGATACAACATGATAATGTGGCAGGCAGAAAATTATTTTAAAAGAAGACTATGGTTTAAACAGTTGACTGAGACATTAGAACGATTCTTCATAGGAAAGATTCTTCATGACTTGATTAATCTTTTTGAGAAAAGTGAACACTTCTTTTTCTCAGGCTAGTCTGCATTGGAGAGGAGTTAACAAAGAAAGACTTAAATTGCTCTGTCTGCCAAGAAAAAATAACAGGAGTTTTGAAGCTGTCCACTGATGGATCAAGATAGGACTTGGGACTCTGGAATAAAAGAGATAGGAAAAAATGAACTTGCCTAAGATAAGTATAACCCTACACCATGACAGCAGACAGAGCCTAAGGAGGGGCATATCCAGTGAGAAATCCCCTGTGTTTGGAAATTGACAATGAACTAATCAGAACAGTGATGGCTGACTCTCAATGAAAAGGCCTTTCTTAAACTTTGTTGTCATTATAACCCCATAGTATCAATCCCTATCATCCCCAAATATTCAATAAAAGTCTAAATTACACAAAGATCGTACTGTGGATGTTCTTTGAGGAGTTGAAGAAGAGACGTCTTATTTGTGGTTAGGCAGAGGCCTTGTAGAGCTAGAGTGTCGACCACAGGATCCTGGAATATCATGCATGGAGGGCTGCAGAATTCCAGTGCTGGCAATAATTCATAGCAAACCATGGCAGGATAAGTTCTCTATTAGTCTAAACACAAAACGGACTCGAGTGTCTCCAAAATGTTACCACATTTTGTCTCATGAAGGTCCAAACCATTCTATTTGGATACTGAATGTAAAGGTGACTGCAGAAGCCCCCAAATTTGGGCACATTGAACTCTAGCAAAGGGGTCCATCAGGTATGTGTGGTTAGTAAGCCACAGAGGCATTTTGGCAGTGCCATCTACCCAGCTAAGTCCTGTTCCGAGGAGAGGATTCAAAGACCAAAGGACATGCTCAGTTTCAAAGACAGAAATACTCTTGTGTAAATACATGCCCCAGACTCCCTTTCCCTGATGTCCACCAAATATTTAAATTATGTAATTAATTCTGTCTTCGATTCTATGTTACTTTACTCTGCCTTTTCGGGTTGCTGGTCTACCCTGAGGTAGTCCTTTGTGAATAAGCACTCATATCTTATGCTTTAGGCAAGTACCTTTAATTCCTCCTGCAAATATTCATGAGTCTGTGCCCTAAACTTGTTCTGGGTGCTGGAGATAATGAGGGAGGAAAACAAAATCCCTGCCTTCACGAAGCTTACATTCTAGGAAGAAGAGCAGCAGCAAATAAGCAAGCAAATAAATGTTTAGTATAAATTCAGGTAGAGGCAAGGGCTATTTTTAAAAAAAAGGTAAAGCAGAAGAGGAGATTGGAAGCGTTGGTGCTGGTGGAGCCTGGAGCTTTTCTGAGAAGGTGAACTCAAATACTAAATTTAGTGAGGAAATGAGCAAATCGAGGGAGGATGTGTAGGGAGGCATTAGCCAATGCAATTTAGAAAGAGAAAGCAAGTAGATGCAGAAGAGATAGCAAGAATGTTAAAAGAGACAAGGATAATTTTTAACATCGAAGACTACAGTTTGCTATAAAGATATGAATGATAATGATATTTTTGCCACCAACAACAAACAGCACATTAAGCTCTGAGTCAAGGGACATGACTCATATCCAGGACATTTTTTCAGAGAAGGGTGCATCTGTGAGCTACTTGCTGCGAACATTCACCACACCAAGAGATGTGTGCACCTGCCACAGAAACAGCTTCATCAGAATCTACTGCATTAAGAACTAGCATGTTTGGTGCTGAAGAGAGGAGATCCAGATTTAACGTCAATAAAATCTGTAAAGATGCTGTAGTCTGAAGTGCAAATCAGAAATATTGATATAAACTCATGTTCTATGTTATTTTCTAGGTATGCCCACCAGAAAGGCATAGAAACAATCACCAACACAACAGTGATGAGCACCCCTACTGCCCAGACTGTGTTCTTTCATTACCCTTTCCTGCTAAGAGGAATCAGGGCTATTTAGAGAAATAACTGATTCCAGATCTGGAGCAGGAAATACACAACATACTCTTGGAACGTCTTGTCATTCCAAAGTGCAAGGAAGCTCTTAGGGGCCACTTAGAACATCTCAAAAGAACTAAGGAGTTAATGTGAAGAGGCTCCCGCCGACCAAATGTGGTGCAATTTGCACATTAATATTGAAGTACAGAATTTTTGTTAAATCCATTAATTCCTCATGACAACACCCCTCATAGACACACACGCACACACATGCACACATACACACTCTCTCATCGGTCAACTTCAGAGGATGCTAAGAAACTGTTGCATTGTCTGTTGTTAACTCAGCACCATGACCACTCTGTCTCCTAAAGCTGAAAACTACATTCCCAAGCATTCCTTTCTGTTAGTTTGTAAGGCCAACATAAAATAATACCACAGACTGGGTGGCTTAACAATATAAACTATTTTCTCACAGTTCTGGAGTCTGGAAGTACAAGGTCAAGGTGCTGGCAGGTTGGGTTTCTCCTGATGCCTCTCTCCTTGGCTTCACCCACCTCTCCACGATCTTCCACTCTGGGGTCATGCCGGTCACTCAGAGGCATAGCAGCTTCTCAGACTTCCCTACAAGGGCTTCTCCACCCACCCTGTGCTTCAGGCCAAAGACGTTACTGAATTTTTTTTCTGATTTTCTGACTGCAGGCTTTCAGGCTTCCAGCCCTCCCGCCAGCAACATTCACATATGTATAAACCCCAATTCCTATGTTAAATCCCTTATTTTCATAATACATACAGGGGGTGGCTTTATAATAAGAAAAAATATATAGTGGTGTGCCACATAATGACATTTTAGTCAACAACGAAATGCATAAACAACGATAATCTCATACAATTGTAATGGAGCTGATAAATTCCTATCACCTAGTAACATCATAACATCATAGCACAACTTATCACTCATGTGTTTGTGGTGATGTTGGTGTAAACAAACCTACCGTGCTGCCAGTTGTGTAGTGTAAAGGAATAGCACATGCGGTTACGTACAGTACATGATACTTGATAACGATAACAAAAGACTATGTTACTGGTTTCTTTTTTTTTTTTTTTTCTTTTTTTTTTTTTTTT
>NW_007727468.1:113970-144271 GCF_000696425.1 Galeopterus variegatus | reverse complement strand
CGCCCGCAACTCGCTCAGCCAGTGAGCGGGAACCAGTCTGTATGTGGGATCCGAACCCTCGGCGGGAGCGCCACCGCGCTCCCAAGCGGCGCACTGTAGCAGTTTGCCACCGGGCCGGCCCTATGTTACTGGTTTATGCATTTATTGTACTATACTTTTTATCATTATTTTAGAGTGTGCTCCTCCTACTTATAAAAAAATAAGCTGTAAAACAGCCTCAGGCAGGTCCTCCAGGAGGTATTCCAGAAGAAGGCATTGTCATCATAGCAGGTGACAGCTCCTATGTTATTGCCCATGGAGACCTCCCAGGGGACGAGGTGTGGAGGTGGAAGACAGTGATATTGATGGTCCTGACCCTATGCAGGCCTAGGCTAATATGTGTTTTTGTGTCCTAGTTTTCAACAAACAAGCTTAAAAAGAAAAAAAAAAAGAATTCTAAAAATAGAGAAAACTTATGGCATGAGGATATAAAGAAAGGAAATATTTTGTACAGCTGAGAAACGTGCTTGTGTTTTAAGCTAAGTGTTATTACAAGACAGTCAAAAATTTAAGAAAAATTTAAGTTTATAAAGTAAAAATAATTAAAGTAAGCTAAGATTAATTTATTATTGAAGAAAGAATTTTTTTTTATAAATTTAGTGTAGTCTAAGTGTTTAAAAAGTCTGCAGTGGGGCACAGTAATGTCCTCAGCCTTCACATTCACTCACCGACTCACCCAGAGCAGCTTCCAGTCCTGCAAGCTCCATTCCTGGTCAGGGCCCTATACAGGTGCACCATGTTTATCTTTGGTACTGTACTTTTACTTTACCTTTTCTGTGTTTAAGTATGTTTAGATACACAAACACTTACCATTGTGTTAAAACTGCCTACAATATTCAATTCAGTAACATCCGTACAGGTTTGTAGCCTAGGAGCAGCAGGCTGTATCATTCCTAGGGGAGCAACAGGCCGTACCACTCCTAGGTGAGCAACAGGCCGTACCAATCCTAGGTGAGCAACAGGCCGTACCACTCCTAGGTGAGCAACAGGCCGTACCAATCCTAGGTGAGCAACAGGCCGTACCATTCCTAGGTGAGCAACAGGCCGTACCACTCCTAGGTGAGCAACAGGCCGTACCAATCCTAGGTGAGCAACAGGCCGTACCACTCCTAGGTGAGCAGCAGGCTGTACCATTCCTAGGTGTACAATAGGCTTTACCATCCAGGCCTTTGTAAGCGCGTCTACGATGTTCACCTAAAGTCACGTTTTGAAGCATTTCTCAGAATGCATTCCCACTGTGAAGTGAAGCATGACTGTATCTGTCTAACCCTTGGACTTTTCTCAGTGACAGGGATAATTAGGAGCATCTTCTGTTACTCAGAACGAGTCCCTTCTAACCATACCTGAGTTAATGTTAATGAAATGATTCTAGATGGGCCCCTAGATAGCCTTGGGATGATGGCTGGTTTCCAGAGGAATCAACCATGTGATTAGGGGGTCGGCACCTTCTGCCTCACCCCCAGACCTTCATAGAAGGGAGAGGCTGGAGGTTGAGTTAATCACCAGTGGCCAAGGATTTCATCAGGCATGCTTAGTAACAGAACCTCCATAAAAGCCCATAAATAATGGCATTTGGAATGCTTCCGAGCTGGTGAACACACCTACATGCTGGGAGAGAGGGCACAGAAGCTCCACCCTCCACCACCACCACCACCATCCTGCCTTATGCTGGCTATTCCTGCATCGTATCCTTTCAAATAAATTGATGATTGTAAGAAAAGCATTTTCTTGAATATGTGTGCCATTTTACCAAATTATCAGACATGACAAGGAAGTCATAGGAACGCCCAATTTATAGCCAGTTGGTTAGAAGTACAGGTGGCAACCAGGGGCTTGCAACTGGTGCCCGAAGTGGGAGCAGTCTTGTCAACTGAGACTTAGCCTCTGGCATTTGAGGTAAGTCTGGGTAGTTACTGTCAGAGTTAAACTACAGAACACGCAGTGGGTATCCAAAGAGTTGGAGAATTGGTTGTTGGCATGGAAAAAACCCACACATTTGATATCAACAGTGTTGGGAGTAGAAACAGTTTTAGTTCCCGATGAAGCCCAGTCTCACACTGAAACAAAATCACTGTTTTGAAACATTGGTAAAAGAAGGCTAGAGCTCAGGGGAAGAGGAGGAGAGACCTACGGAGTTCACGAAGGCGGGAGAAGACACGATGAGAGAAAGAAAAAGCTGCTCGGAGTACTTCGGGCCGTGGCCGCTTTAGGGCTCGTACCACTGAGTGCATGGAGCAGGAGCCACTAAAAGCCACGGCTGTGCCCTTCGCATGGAGTTGCTTGGAGGCGGCAGGGGAGAAGAGGGCCTCGGTGGCTCCCAGGACAGCAAGACCACTAACAGGGTTCCCGTGGACCCACATAGGAACAAGGAGCCAGAACAGCTGAAAAAATGGAGCCATTCAGAGGCCAGTGAGTCACTGCAAGGGACCGGCACAGGGCCTGTCCCATGGCAAGTGTTTGGAGCATGGGCGGTGGGGGACTTTTCAGAGCCAGAGGAACTTTTCAAATATCATCATAGTTTAAAAGTGATTTAAGAACAATTCAACTAACTGTAATGTATGGACCTCATTTGGAAGCAATAAAGTCAACAATTGGTTTGTTTAATCCAATTAAAACAAATAGAATATAATTAAAAATATTTTCTATAGCAATTGTATGATATCAACTTTGACTGAATATTTGGTAATATTAAAAATTATTGCTAATTATTTCAGATATGACAATGGTATTATGATTCTTTTTAAATGCCTATCTTTTCATTCATCTATAAACTGAAATGTTTATAGATGAATTCATGTTACATTTAGGATCTGGTTAAACATTATCAGGGGGTGGGAAGAAAAGTGGGTGAGGGTGCAGATAAAATAAGGTTGCTTTGGAGCTATTGAAACTGGGTGATAAGCACATGCAAAGTTCGTTCTACTATTCTCTCTAATTCTGCATATGTTTGAAACTTTCTGAAAATTTCTATAACTACAATGATTTTTTTAAAGTTTAAAAAAGGCAGACTGTGTCAGATAAGCTACCAAAATTTCTGGGAACATCACATAAAGACACAAAACTGTATTAACAGACGCGCTCTCACCTCTCTGCTAAAGAAAATGTTATATTGCACACTTAGATACACTCTTCTTAAAGAAAAAAAGGATTCTTTTGAGCTGAAAAGGATAGAAAAGTCAAGCAAGAAAGTCAGAGCTGGTATGGAGGGAAGGAGAAGCCAGGGAGGGCTGAGACTTAAAAAGCAGGAACCTAAAGATGGGCACGAGACAGTCTGTCACAGGTTCTGGTGGAAGAGAACCAGGAAACTGAGAATAGTTTCCGGGGATTATGTGTGGAAAATGCTTCAATATTCTTCACAAATTTAGAGTGAAAATGGAATCCTCCGTTAGTTAACAAAACAAACCATCTGGCTGCTCCTCGGACGTGGACACAGCACACGTAAGACAGGAGCAAACAGAGGACTCAAGCATGAGCCCTGCACCAAAGCAAGAACTCCTAGCGAGCAGAAATGCCATTTCTATGACAAGGACGGCAGGGGGTGAAGAGAGATACACAGCAGTCGGGGTTTGGTTATGAGACACAGGCTTGCCCGAGCGCCCAGGTATAAAGGGTGCCATGTGGGTATGAAGGTCTCGCACCAGGACCGAGGATGCCTACCCTGGAGGTCAGCACAGCAGACCCCAAAAGCTCAGCCTGACACCCCTGGAAGTCAGGGGTTTGCAAAAGCTCAGGGCAGAGCTGCGGTGATTCTCAGAAATCTCTGAGAAACATCAAGCAACTGTGTCAGGCCCTAGTCGTGAAGTGCGTGGTTCTCAAATGCTCCCCAGGGAGATGCTGTGAGTCTCCCATCTGCCCCATGTCAATCTGCACTGCCACAGAGACTAATGGCTTCATCTCCTTTCCAGCCTTCCAAATCTTGCATGTGTTTCTCTCATTAGGAAATTCTAAACTGAGACCATTCAGGGAAAGGGATTCCAGGAAATGTAGTTCCCGTCTCCTCCTGGGCAGCGCAGAGGACAAATCACAAGGAGGTGGTGGTGATGTTAGGTTGACTATGTACAATTCAGCAAAAAGAGATATCGATGATGGGAGAGAATCAGAATTTCTGTTTTATTCGTATTAATTTAGATGAATGAGTCTGGAGATAAGGGTGAAGGACTGAGCTAGATACATACATTTGTATCTTCATCTTACAGGTGGTGTTCATGTTAGTTTGTTATTGCTGTGTAACACGTTACTCCAAACTTAGTGACTTAAAGCGACCCTCATGTATTCGCTCGTACTTGTACAGGTCGGAAGCCTGGCACAGCATCGCTGGTTTTTCTGCTTGGGGTCTCACAAGGCTGCAATCAAGTTGTCATCTGAGCTTAGTTCTCTCCTGAAGACTCTGATGAAAAATCTGCTTACAAACTCACTCTTGTTGGCAGAGTTCAGTTTCTTGTAGCTGTAGGACTGAAGCCCCTATGTCCATGCGTGTGTCAGAGCTGGAGGCCTCTCCTCTCCCACAGGCTGCCTGTCATCCTTGCCACACAGTCCCCTCTGCCTTCAAGCTAGCAGCTAATGCATCAAATCCACCTCATTCTCCAAATCTCTGATTTTCTTTTTCTGAAGCTAGTTAAAGAAAAATAATCTTCACTTAGTAGGCTCATGTAATTAGGTCCCTATCCTGAGGTCACCTGACTTGGGACCTTCATTACATCTTCAAATTTTTGTTTGACTGAATATCTGGAGAAGGTTTGTGTATACTAAAGGCTGAGAGTATTAAAGAACATCTTAGAATCCTACCTATTACAGTATTTAAAACTAAGAGGGTAAAGATATATGAGTCTGCCAGGGCTGCCCTGACAAATTACCACAGACTGGATGACTCGAACACCAGAAATTCATTGTCTCACAGTTCTGGGGCTAGCGGTCTGACATCGAGGCGCCAGCAGGGCCACGCTCCCTCTGAGACTGAGAATCTTCCCCCTCCTCTTCTTGGCATCTGGAGGTGGTGCAGATTTTTGGTGTTCCTTGGCTTGCAGCTGCATCTCCCCATCTCGGCGTCCTTTATCATGTGGCGTTCTCCCTGTGAACCCTGTCCAAGTAGCCTCCTTCTAATCAGAACATATAAGGGGTAGGGGTCAGTCTAATGATCTCATTAACTCAATTACATCTGCAAGGGCCCTACTTCCAAATAAGGTCACATTCCACAGGCACTGAAGGTTACGACTTCAACATATCTTTTGGGGGAGACAAAATTCAACCCATGTCTTTTGGGAGAACAAAATTCAGCACATAACAGAAGGTAACCTAGTGGTGAGGGAAAATAGAGATATGAATTAGTCCTTGGACACTCCAATATTTAGAGAATGAGAAGAGGGTGACCTGACAGAGGACAGAAGAAAAACAGGAATAGTACAGTGTCCTGGAAGACAACTAAAGATGCTTCCTCCAACAGGAGTGTGATCAGCTTTGCCAAACACAGCTAATAATTTGAGTAAGATAAGGACGGAGAAATTGGTTTAGTAAGGTCGAGGCTTGCTGGTGACTTTTTCAAAGCAATGGCAGCAAAGATGCTGATACTAAGGCCTAATTAGAGTTGGCTAAAAAGAGAATGGGGGATGAGACATGCAAACAGCTAATATAAACAACCTTCTTATAATAAACCAATAAACCGCCTTTCTGATTTATGCATCTATCACAGTTACATTTGATAATATGATAAACTCTAAAAATAAATAACCTTCTGCCAACCTGACCTGTAATTTCAGACCAATGTGTTAAAACAGAAAGCATGCATCAGAGCCATCTCTATTAGAGAAGGGAAAACATATTGTTCCCACAGTAATAAGATTAGATACGTAGGGACCCTAACAGAATTCATCAGAACATATCTTAGAACTTATGAGATGACAATAAAGTGACCTAAATATAAGACTACTATCCACAGATGAATAGTTATTATACGTATGCAATTACAGATTAGAAAATACAAAGGCAAGTTCCATCTGCAAGAGCAGTGGTACGTGTAAGGTACATGTGTGTGTATAAATACATCCGTGTGTGTATCACATACATACTTAGAGATGTGCAAGACATATAGGACAAAGCTACAAAAGCGTACATATTTTCTGAAGAGAAGGCGAGAGCCTAAAGACAAATAACAAATGTCCGTAGTTGGTGAGAGGGGTGATATCTATGGTGCGACGCGAAGGGCTGTCTTTGGATCGGGAAATTATTATTGTTTGTTATGGAACATGGGGGCAGAGAGGACTGTACATGCCATTAAGTGATCCAGCTCTGTGTTAAAAACAACTCGAATGTTCAGTCAAACTTATGTGGCTTCTTAAATCAGTCATTTCATAACCTGACTGCATAACAAGATCATTTACAGGAGCTTTAAATCATCTCAGTTCCCATATCCATAGATTCTCATTTAATTCGTGTGGGGTGGGGCCTGGGACCTAAGAGAGAATGAAGCAGAAGAAAAACTGGCCAAGTATTGCCTGAACGTCATGAAAAATATAAAGCCACAGATTCAAAACTTTCCTTAAACCAAAGCAGGATCAATACAAAGAAAAGCACACCTAGGTACCTCAAAAAGATGAAGAGAAAATCTTAAAAGCTGCCAGATAAAAAGGACACATGACCTTTTAAGAGCAGCAATAAGACGGATGCCTAAATTTTTAATAGAAATGACAGAAGCCAGCAGAAAAGAGAATGACGTATTTATAGGGTAGAAAGAAAATAAAGATTTATTTGGCCAAGATAAACCAAGGGAATTCATCGCAGCAGAACTCTGTCAAAAGAAGTACCGAAGGGAGCTAAGCCGTCAGGCAGAAGAGGAATAACCCAGGCGGCAGCAGCTAAGGTGGAGTGGAACGGAGGGCAGCAAAGCAGGGAGAACGTGGGCCGATTAAACGAACGTTCCCTTCTGAATGAGAATGCTGACGGCAATGATGTCTTGCAAGGACTGAAATAAATGTAGGATTAAAGGACGTGACAATAATAGTAGAAAAAGTGGGAAAGAATTAGAGCTTGGGGGGGTTCTTCCCTTATCTGGGCGGTGGTAAAGATACTCACTGAAGGTAGGTTCAAGTCAATGGCGCATTCTAGGGTAGCCCGCAAGAGGAGAATAAAAGCACACGTAACTAATAAACTAATAGAAGTGGGAATTGTAATTTTAAAAATAATTGATTGATCTAAAAGACGGGAAGGAGAGAAAAGGAAGAAGCATAAGATAGAACGAATAGAAAACTGATAGTAAAATGGCACATTTAAATCCAAATGTCAGTAACTGCAGTAGATGTGGGTAGACTAACTTATCCAAATAAAAGCACTGAAATATATACATATCACAAGAATATACTTTAAACGTAAGAATAGAGAGTTTTTAAATGGAAAAGGACAGGAAAAGATAAGCCACACAAACTCTCATCAAAAGAAAGCTGGCCACACTCAGCTAACATCAGACCACATAAATCTTAAGGAATTTTACCAGTGATAAAAAAAAGACATTTATGACAACAAACATTTTAATTCCAGAAGAAGGTATATAAATTTGTATGCACCCATTAGAATTCATGTTATACACCTTTGAAAAAAACAAACTGCTCCCATATGTACAACATGAATGAATCTCATAGACATAATGTTGATAAAAGAAGCCAGGCACGGAAGAGCATGTACCGTCTCATTCCACTTAGATAAAGTGCAAGAACAGGCAGCTAACTCTGCGGTGAAGCAAATCTGATGGCGATCTCCTTAGCAGGCCCAGTGGGTAACGTGGAGTCGGGGAGGGCTCAAAGGAGGCTTCCAGGGCGCTGGCGATCTTGATCCAGGTGATGTATGGGTGAGATCATGCTTGAGAGGTTGCTGGTGTTTGTGCTTGCTCGAACCAGCTGTTGGGTGTGGAGCCCCGCCTCACAACTGGGCCAACTCCAGCCTTGGTGATTCAGGGTATTGTGGACACCCCAAGGACCACTGGGTATAGCAATGCTGATGGACACACCTCTCCTCAACATTGGTCTGGAGCCCCACTGCTTCTCGGACCCATGGAGTTTTATAGCCTCCACTTTACCCCCCAAATTTCCTCCTTTAGAAAATACTAGAATATGCCAAACATATACCCCATTATATCAGTTTCCCTTAAATAAGCCTCTGCTGTCTCCTCCCATAAAAAGGAAAATCCTAGAGTTTTAAGACCTATATGTACTAAACCTCCACAACCCTTATCTTGCCCAAAGATTTATAACTAAATACATCACTTCCTTTTCTCCCATCCATTTCAATTCTTTTTCTAGCTCCTGATCAAAGACCCCTATTCACAATCACTTACATCACTTTGGGGATGGGAAAACCCAGCCTGATTTTGGTACAAAGTGTGATAAGAGCTTTTACTTCTGACCACAGATGTTATTGGATTGCTCTGGCGAGCAAAAGATTTTGCATATAGTACATATAGAAATAAAAAAAAATGCCTCATCAAAAGCAATTTAATAGCCAAAATACTTGTTTTGTGAATATGGCAAGCACTGCAAACCTCAGATGCCTTGGACTGTGCAACGACTAGACAGATCTGGCCGATCTTCAAACATGTGCTCTCTCTCTCTCAATAGTAAGCGAAGGTAAGCACAGGAGTCCAGCACAGCTGGCCCCGTTTTTGACCATGATGTAATTTATGCACTTATTGATACATGTGTTGGCTGAATGTGTCACTGGGTTTTCTCTCCCTGTGCTTGAGAACAGAGAAATCTCTGATAGAAAAATGTGTTTTGTGTTTCTGCTCATGTTTATTTATTTATTTCCATTATGATGAATTGCACTGTGTTCTGGGAAATTGAAACGGCGCGTGTGAAAATGAAGGAACAGCAGGTGGAAGAAAGTGTGGGGAGCAGCTGGAGCATCTTAAGATAAATGACGTGGGTTTTAAAAAGAGTTAGTTTCCTCTCCATCATCTAATCAAAGAAAAACATATCTTCTAGGATCCATTGGGAGAGATGAAGCTTTGAGGACGCTCATCTTCCGAGCAGTTTGGGTGGACAGGTAGGCATCTAGGCTGTTCCACTAGGTGGTCCTGAGTAAATTATTTTGTGTTTCTGTGCCTCAGCTTCCAAATTTGCAAAAATAGGGTGATCAGAATGGACATGGCCCACGCAGAGGGCTTCTACACACCAGTGTTCTGAGCACATCACATATATTACTTCATTGAATCTTTACGATGAGGTGAGGGGTGTTATTATCATCTCTACTTTACCCATGTGGATACTGAGGCGCAGGAGGGCTAGGTGGCATGTCCAGGGCCACACAGCTAGCACGTGGCAGAGAGGACTCGAGCCTAGGCTGTGTGGCTCGGTGTCTGTGCTCTCCTAAGCATTAACTCTCTCTCTCTCTCTCTTCCTCTTAGGTTTGAGCATGTCACTTTATTTAGAGTGCTCCTCTGGGCTCCTTGTTGCCAACAGGATCAAGTGCCAACTCCACAAAATGGGACAGACGACCTTACCCAACAGAGCCTCATTCTGTCTCGACAGCCTCTCCTCTCCTGACCCTGCAAACCTCAGCACCTCGCCGACCGCCCGCGGGGACTCCCGTCCCTGCCCTGTGCCTTCTCACGCCTCCGGCCCCGCTCTTCTTCCCGGTCCCTCCTTCCCTTACCGTCCGGTTTTAGTCACGGCTACCAGCTTGGTGTTACTCTGGTCGTCTCGGATGCAGGGAAGTTTTACTTTCTGATTTGGAGGTTTCAAGTGACATCCTTTCAGTCCAGGCCCTGCCACGCTGAGCACCCACCTCTCCTGCTCTGCTTTGCGGACTCCTGCGTCCTTCACATCCACACCTGGAAACTGTCTTTCCTCCCAGGAGTTCCCTGGACTTCCCCGGGCAGAGTTGTTAGGTCACCCCCTTCCTAAGTTCCCACGTAACCTGACTGTGCCTCTGCTGTGGTGTTTGCCACTCAGCACGTCGTTTTTTTAAATCTCACTCTCCTGCCGGACCATGGATCAGAGATACCAGGTTTCTTTTCTCCGGTCTAGGACATGTGTGCCACAACCCAGAGCTCTGTGTTGAGAAGGATTCTGAGGCCGTGTCTGAGCTCAACAGGAAAATATCAAATTCAGGCTTCGTAAGGGCAAGGGACTTGTCTGACTTTTACATCCTGTGTCTCCAGTGCCTGCCTCAGTCACTCAGTCTGAGCTCAATTAATATTTGTAGGAATGAGTGACAGATTAATAATGTCTGCCGTAGTAACGGAGACGACATTGGTGACATTCGTGTCAGATATGTCACTCCCCTCTAGTAGCCTTTGAACTCTTCAAGAGCAGAGACCACACCCTGTATATCTTAGTGTCTTCGGTGCCCTCCTTCAGGCCCCTGAACGGAAATCTTGTTGCCGTGTAAATACTTGGTGGAGGACAGCGTCCTGAAGCTGGGACAGCGTCCTGAAGCTGGGACAGTCTGTGCTGACGCCAGGTGTGGAAGAGAACGCAGCCACGTGACTCACTCACTCCTCTGTTCTATCATGAGCCGCATGGAACACCGGAGAAAGTGATGTCTTCTGTGGCTGAAGGTGTGTTCGTTGCCGTGTGACGCTCGTGCCCCTGCACTGTGACATCACAGCTGTTCCGTGGAGGGACGGAAGGAGGGGTGAGGGTTGTGAGCCTCGCTTTGCTTCTCTCGGTCTCCCGTCCACCCCTAAGGAAGGTCCCCATCCCCTGACTTGCCTGCTCTTGCACCCCTCTCCTGGCTCTGTGTTAGCCAGCCTGGGGGCCAGGGTTGGTCCCAGAAAAAGTCACACTCTGAGGCCCTCTCTAGGTCCTTCAGATTTGAGGAGGTATTTAATTGTGTTTTGGAATTCCTTTCTCCAAATTGCTATAGATGAGGAGAGGGATTAAATCCTAAAAGGGCCAGAGAGCTGGAAATATATCTCTAGCTTCTATAGTCACCAAGGCCAGGTGGAAGTTTCCCCTCAAGCTGCCGACCTTACACGCTCTCAAGGGCGAGGAGACTGTTCACCCCACTGGCTTTGGGAGCCGGTCCTTGGAGGAAAGCCTCAATAGAACAGGCAACAGACTCGAAGAGAAAGATCACAAGGGGCTTCTGGCTGGTGAAACACCCGGGCACAGCCCAGGGAAAGAGCACCATGCTGTCCCCGCGTGTGCCAGTGATGCACTTGGAGGAGTCAACAGGCCCGAGCGCTGGGAGCAGCTTCTATGTTTAGACCTGCCTTAAAAAGCTCTTCTGAGGGGATATGGATGACACAAGTTTTGCTCTTCACAGAAAAAAATAAAGTGTGACATCTTTTTTGCTTTAATTGGCCTGAATTGGAATGAATTAACTTAAAAATAATTTGGTGACATTCTCTGAGATGTTCTGAAAACATTTGAAGTGTCGGAAAACCAAAGACAGCGTGGGGAGGACAAGTGCTTCCTCTTTTCCAGTGTCACCCTGGGGCTGACAATGCGAATTAACTTAAAAATAATTTGGTGACATTCTCTGAGATGTTCTGAAAACATTTGAAGTGTCAGAAAACCAAAGACAGCGTGGGGAGGACAAGTGCTTCCTCTTTTCCAGTGTCACCCTGGGGCTGACAATGCACTCACTGGCGAATCTAGGGCAAAGCTGGCTCAATGCAACTTTCTGCAATGGAGGAAAAGCTCTATATTTGCACCATCCAATACAGTAGCCACTGGCCGCGCATAGCTACAGAGCATCTGAAATGTAGCTGGTGTGACCTTACGCCTGGCAAACTAATGCACACTTAGGTACAACTCGAGGCCATTGTTCAACACGAACCCGGTGTATAAATTCCCAGACCCTCAGGACTTTGGTATCAGGAGCCGTACCTGACCAAGAGACACCACACAGCCCTACCTACTGTTAACTCTTGTCCTGGAATAGCCTGAGCCCTGGCACCTGCTGTCCGGCTCATCAAGGCCAAATGTTGCCTGAAGAGCTGCCCTGACCCTCACCAGCCTCTCTACCCACACATGCTCAGACCCTTATTTTTCTGTGATCACTGACTGTCCCTCCTCCATGCAGTGATCCCTGACTTCCCCCTTCCCAACTTGGGTCCCTACGAGTAGCCCTGGCAATAATCTCACCTGTGTTCCTCATGTTACAGAAGGAGCTACTGAGACGTCGATAGGGAATTGACCTGTGTAACGCTTCCGAAGTGAACTCTCCCTATTGAAGTCTTATCTTTCTACTCAAGGTTCACCTCCAGCGCGCCCTTCCCTGCAAGGCCATCTCTAATTGGTTTTGTACCCACTGATAACTCCTTCTGTGTAATCCGCCAGCACACTACCAGTAGCACCCGTGTGGGCACAAAGTCAAGCACTGCTACGTCACTCTTTTCCTAACTAGAATGTAGAAGCCCAGAAAGTAGAGACCACCCCTTCAACTGTCTTCCCACCCGGAGCCATGCATCAGAGTATGTGCTCAATGATGCTGCTGAAAGAAAAAAACGAGAGATCTCGTTCTGACTCCTAAAAGAATGTCATGCGCCCTAAAGGGCAAGAGTGGTCATCCCATCAATTTTCCTCTTCTCGCATAAACTGCAGAAGAGAAATATCTGCTTAATTTCGCGTGTGCTCAGATGGTGCTTTTGGTAGGCCATGCCCAGGCACAGATTTCAAAATTAAAATTATTTGGTCTATTTCTTTTTCAACATATGAGTCAATAAATTCAATTTAGTAAGTATTTATTAAATTCAAGGACCTTGTACTATAGTGTAAAGGGCAATACTTTCGCACATGAAGGAGATTAAGAGTAATACGACTGAGTGTAATTTAATTCAAGTATTTGTTGGATGTCCACTGTGAGCCAAAATTGTGCAGCTCAGAGCCATTCAAGGTTGGTAGCAGCTAAAATTTCTAAGGATCGCTTTACCAATGTGGTGAGAATTAACATGGACTTTATATGATGGTAGAAATTAGCAAGGTTGATAAGAAAAAGCGGGGAGAGGAGCTCCCAGGTCAGGGAATCAGCTGAGTAATCGTGCTGATGTGGAAACACATGGAATCCGCACAGACCTTGGGCAGAGTTGGGGTTATTCACTGAGAAGTGGTGGGAATTTCATTATTTGGGAATTAAGACCAACCAGCCCTGACCAGGAGGATGCGACTAAACTGGACTATTCAGACAGTGGGGAAGCACATTAAATTTCTGAACAGCAGAGGGACATGTGGAGGTGTCGGTGACACACTGATCAGTGACGCACACTCATCCGGGAAAGGGTGTGCGCTCCAGTAATGGCGCTGCGACGGCAATGGAGAGCAGGTGATCCCTCTGTATTTAAAGCACTTGTCAGAGGGTTTCAGTACGTACTGTTTTGTGGGTAAGAAGAGTTTTAGGGTAGGAATGAAAGACGTTTCCAAGTCTGGAGGTTGGGAGAATGGAAGGACATTCCACTGACAGATTAAAACTTGAGAGAGGGATTGAGGCATTCATGTGTCAAGAACAGGATGTATGGAGTGTGCAGGGTAATGAACTTGCAGATAGAGATGCTTTCAAAATAGGGAACTGAAACCAGAAGGGGGGTCAGGATGCGGACAGTGGCTTTCATGTCGAGAGAGGTGACCTCCGTCTCCTCCCAACCACACGCCCATTCTTTCTTACCGGCTGTGTGATGTTGAAGCCCAGGACAGGGCCAACGTCAGAACACACGTGTACTGAGGCCGCGCTCTCCAGGGGTCTCCGAGCTGCCACGCCCCAGACTTCGGAGGCAGGTCAAAGGCAGATTATTAGTTAGTTGATTAATGAATTGCCCATAAACAGTCTGAGTTTGAACTGAGAACTGGCCCTTCAAAGAAAATAAGAAGTTTTGTCTCATTTACACATCGAAGGAAAAACCAAGTGTTGGGGATTGAGAACGATGGGTTGGGGGAGGGGGGGCGTGCCTTTACACTGTTTGCTCTTTGGCTGTCTTGTGTGAGCTCTAAGTCCAGTAAGGTAACCCGTGTTCCCAAGTCCTCGCATGTCTGAGGCCTGGGCAGTTGTGATGGAGAGCACGCCGGCTGCCAACATCTCACCATCAGAATTTCTGGAGCTCCACACCCCAGTGCACTCACCCCCCCCCCCACACACACACACCCTCCCATCTCCTGGNCCACGCCCCAGACTTCGGAGGCAGGTCAAAGGCAGATTATTAGTTAGTTGATTAATGAATTTCCCATAAACAGTCTGAGTTTGAACTGAGAACTGGCCCTTCAAAGAAAATAAGAAGTTTTGTCTCATTTACACATCGAAGGAAAAACCAAGTGTTGGGGATTGAGAACGATGGGTTGGGGGAGGGGGGGCGTGCCTTTACACTGTTTGCTCTTTGGCTGTCTTGTGTGAGCTCTAAGTCCAGTAAGGTAACCCGTGTTCCCAAGTCCTCGCATGTCTGAGGCCTGGGCAGTTGTGATGGAGAGCACGCCGGCCCATAAACAGTCTGAGTTTGAACTGAGAACTGGCCCTTCAAAGAAAATAAGAAGTTTAGTCTCATTTACACATCGAAGGAAAAACCAAGTGTTGGGGATTGAGAACGATGGGTTGGGGGAGGGGGGGGTGTGCCTTTACACTGTTTGCTCTTTGGCTGTCTTGTGTGAACTCTAAGTCCAGTAAGGCAACCCGTGTTCCCAAGTCCTCGCATGTCTGAGGCCTGGGCAGTTGTGATGGAGAGCACGCCGGCTACCAACATCTCACCATCAGAATTTCTGGAACTCCACACCCCAGTGCACCCCCCCCCCACACACACACACCCTCCCATCTCCTGGCAGAGATTTAAGGTGACTTGCTCCTTTCTGCAAGGTTGCCAGTGAGGTTTCCCTCTAGCAGAGAAGGCGTATCTCCAGGCCACTTCCTTCATAACATGTCCTCAGTCATAATGTTGTCACCCCAAAGCCAAGGCATGTGCCTCTGATGGTTTCCATATCAGTGTCCTCCCAGTTCTTTCCTGGTCCATAGCACTCCTTGCACACAGACTGCTCAGATCACCCAGGCCTGCCATTGCTTCAAGCGATGACAGCTGACTTTGCGGGAAACCCTGGCCATGGTCGGTGCCTCTCTGGTGGCTCTTCCAACTTTTTGTAGTCCTTTTTGACACTTCTGTCATCACTCTTCTAGCTGAGACAAGAGAAGACCCTGACAGCTTCTAGTGTCACAGTTCAGTGGAGACTCCAGGTGAAGTCCACACCGCCCTAGATCATCAGTACTGCATGCCTCCTCCTTAATCTTAGTCACCTTTTCAGATTCTTACAAGGAGCCTGGAACAAAGTCTTATGGGAGTGAAAGAACGATACGTTTGCTCTCATTCCATGCCACGCCCAAGACCCTTCCTCTCCTACCAGTGTCCCTGGACAAAACTCTGGCACCAGGTTCGCTCTGAGTTTAGCACAACTTCACTGTGTAGCTAAGGTCACCTGTGGAAGGTTAAGGATGTGTCTCTTGTCATGATTCCCATCTGCAAGCCCCACTGTCAGCTTGGATGTGACTCCTGGGCTGCATCTCACGAGTAGAGTCATAGGAGGCCCATCTTTACCTGCTACGTCGTGCTGGGGTTCTGTGGGGGCCACGCAGCTTGCACACACACATGCACACCCACACGCACTCCAGAGCCTTTGCTACAGCAACAGTGATAAGTGTAACAATAATCAGAGACTACTAAGGGCAAATGTTTTCTATCAGTAACAAGGACCATGTGTCTCAAGAGATGTAACCAGCAATTATGCAGGATTATTTGACTGAAGCCAGTTGCCTAATCTTATGTAAAACATATTCCATTGTCTTTGAAACCCCTGATAGGAAATGGAAGTTAGTTTAGGATAATCAGTTTCAAAATAAAGATTAAATCATACTTTATTGCCATCTCTGAGACCCAAAATTCCTTCATTCCAAGCATTTCCAGTCATTTATAAAAGACAAAACATTGCTACTTTGATAACGCTGCTGATTGTTTCAAGCCAGCCTTTCTAAGACTGGAAATGATACTGGTTCCAAAATATTATCTGATGGCTCGATGGATCCACTCTTATTTACTGCCAGTAAAATAATAGCCTGGAGGAGAGCAAAGGGAAAACAAATCCAAACTGTAAGTCTGGAGAATAAGTTGGACCGTGTCATCTCCCTGAGAATACGACTGATTTGGCTGATAATCCTTTAGGAAGTACATCAAAACGCAGCAGGGGTAAATTCTGATTTTTTTCCCACAGAGTATGAATTGTGAAAGATGGAAAAACATAGAGACAAAAGTATAATTCACAAATCATCATTTGAAGCCAAATGGAAATGGGAATATAAAGTTCTATTCTACATTGTTCTCGCAAGTTTTCATACCCTACAGCACACCTAGGTAAAACAGCTGTCTCATGCTCAGAATTTAAGTCATGAGACTTTTGAATGGCTTATTTTATTTAAATGTTGTTTTGAAAGACTTAAATAAAACAAGCTTTAAATATTATTCAGAGAACCTGCAGCAGGAAGTAGCATGAAAAGGAAAGCAGGGATAGAAAAAGGAGTCAAGTGGGCAAAAGACCCCACGGTTCCCAACAGAGTCTGGTGTAGCCATCAAGACAGGTGCTGGTGAAACTCACACAACTACTTACGCAGCAATCGGGTTGTGAAATTCAAATGCAGATGCTTTTGCTGTTGGTGTTGTGAGATGGAGTAGAGAGCACTATATTAACAGCTGCTTTGAACCTGTGACATTTGTATTCCTACAAAGTTGCATTTATCCCTGAAATCCCTAGAAGATTCATTACATACTCCAAAATTTTACCAAGAAATACATTTGATTCTGAGCCTGTCACCCTTATACGTAGTATTCCCTGACACGTGCAAGACCGAGTCAAAACTCCCTTGCACAGTTTAGGAGACCATTCACCATCTGCTTACTTTTCTAGTCTAATCTTTCTTGGCTCCTCCTTATTTTCATCATATAAACCCTCCACACCAATTATGTTAAGGTGCTTGCAGTTTCCCCATCAAGCAATGCTATTTCTCACAGGGGTGTGTCCTCAACTGTGGTTCTCTCTGCCTGAAAATGCCCTCCACACTACAGTCGGAGCTGAACCTTCTGGCCTCTGGTGGCTTTTGCCCAATTCATCTTGTGAAGCTTCCCATGGCACAGTTCAGCCAAGTGTCTTCCTCTGCTGGAGCAACCCCAACATTGCACAAACAACGAGGCTTACAAAGTGATGCTCTCGCTGCTTAATTCTTGGTCCCCCAACCTGGGAGCACCGGAGCTTAGCTGGGTTCTAGTTCCCGTGGGGAGTTCTGATGCACCTGACCACAACCTGTGGAGCTCAGAGCTGGGAGAGGCTGCATCTCAAGTTGAAGGCACACCATAGACATGGCATTGCAAGCTTGAAGGCTGGTGAGGGAAAGGAGAGGCCAGGTTCAAAGCAGTCAGATGAAAGTCAGAGAAACCAAAGGATCCCAGTGGCTAAAAGCATAGTCGGAAGCAGCGCTTTGAGAAACACCCTGTACCTATGCACATAGGTGAGACCTGAGGGCTTCAAGAAATAGAAAATATCTGCATTTGAACAGCCTGGATTAGAGAGATGCAAGTCAGATTACCCAGGAAGCAGCTATAATTTTAGCTCAAGCTCAGTGACTCAACATGCAGTGATTATCTTCTTTCAGGTCCCTGCACAGTTTAGGAGATCACTCACAGTCTGCTACTATTTTTCTATTCTTATCTTTCTTGGCTCCCCTTATTTGCTCCTTGTTTGGTGCCCTAGAGTATTTCCAATGGGTATGATGCCTCTCTTGAAATGTGTCTGGTTGGAATCCCAAAAAAGGTCCTAAGGTGCTAACTCTTTCAAAATGGTGTTGAAAGTTATATGTCATTGTGACACCTAAACTCCCAAACTCTCATTTCCTTACATATTATGATGTAGGCACCTTTCTATTCTGGGCTATGAGAAGAAATGTTTTTAGAATTAGAGTAGACTGGCCAATATCATATAAAAGCTTAAAGGAAATGTTAACTTTAAAGGAATGCCCGCATTAAAAGAAATGTAAACTAATCCCTCAGCCCACACCAGAGGAGTGTTTTCCTTCTGGAGCTGTTCCAGTTCCCTGAGAAGCTAAACGTGCTTTGTTTCAATATTATGATGCAGCCTTGCCATCAGCAAAAATTATCTCTGATGTCAGCTCAATATTCCATGTATCTCACAGTGCCAAAAATGTCCTTGGTGAGCAGTTTCACTGGCCTCCATGTGGAGTTCCAGAGGAATGGAATGACAGCCATCCTTAATCTGGTCTGCTGAATGGTAACATTTCTGGTAGATATGGGAAATTTGGCTTTATGTTAGCCCTAGTTCTTCTGGGGTTGATGTCTTCACTTGGCCAAAACTGGTCATCCTCCTCCCCTCCACGTAATCTTGGCGTAGCTGTCCTGGTGTTTGTCTGTACTCGTAATTTGACCACAGTTTGTTTTGAGGATTAAAGACTGGAATAGAATGAGGAACATTCAGATTCTATTGATGAGGTTTTATTCTCACTTCTCTAGTTATTGGTTTGAAAGTTTTGTCAGTAAACCAAGTAATCCAAGGCCGGTATGGTGATGTGATGCATGAAGCAGAATTTAGAAAAGAATTAGGCAAAGTCTACTAGATCATATTAAATTTAAATTTTACTATAAAATTATCATCCCCTCCTAAACACTCCCATATAGGAAATACTTATGGGAGTACCTGGATTTATAGGTAACTGAGAACAAAGGCAGATTAGGGAAGCTAGCTGTGAATCTGGCAAATACAGTCATGGAGCCCAGGTTTCATCGGATATTTTAGGAGACCCATTCTTCTCAACTTTACAATTCAAGGACAGTTTGGAAACTTTGTAAATCTAAGCCCCTTATCTTGTTTTGTTTGTGGATAACACTTGTGATTAAGAAGTTCAAATTTTAACAGTCTGGCAAAGATTTTCTGTCACCAGCGTGTTGACATTCTCTTGAGCCCTTCTCGTCACTAACTCGTTAGAGCTGACTCTGCAGGCCTGGTGCAATTTCTTCCCCTGTATTAGTCCGTTTCTGTTGCTTATAACAAAATACCTGGAACTGGGTGATTTATAAGAAAACGAAATTTCTTGCTTACTGTTTCTGAGGCTGGGAAGTCCAGAGTCCAGGGAACACAGCCGGTGAAGGTCTTGGGGGCGGCAACAGTGACGGCTGGGTCTCACATTGCAAAAATGGTGGAGCAGAGAGGGCAGAGAGAGTGACAGACTCTTCAGGCTCCCCTTTAAAAGCCCTCAGAGCCACGCCCCTGACCACCATTTTTAATCCATTCCCTGCTGCACAGTCCTGCAATCTAATCACCGCTTCAAGGCCCCACCTTTCAATTACCGCGATAGGATTTCCCGCCCTCTTAACAGTTACAGTGGGGGCTAAGTTTATAATACATAAGACTTGGGGGACACACCTCAAGCTTCAGTGAGTTTGGGGGAGACATAATGCAATCCATTATGTCCCCTTTTAAAGAATGTTCCTCTGTGCCCTCAAAACCATGCACCAAGCAGTTGGCTGGATGTCCCCTCCCTTGTCCCTGTGCCACTTGCTTCAGAGGTTCTCTATCTAACACTCCATCTGAAGAACAGGATCCCTTTTAGGCACGACTCTGATATGCTCGACCACTGCTGTGCTCCCTGTCACCTGGAGGAGAAATCCTTCTGGAAAGTAATGAGGTAACGCACCATCGTTCTGTATTGATCTTTCCCTAGTCTCTGACCCGGGGTTACCGATGCCGTCACTGAATTTGCTCTTTCACAACAATATGATGATCAGGGTTGGTGACAACAGTTATGTGACAGATAAATAACAATTCTGAGCAGTGAGAAACAGAGCTGTCTTCTGGCCCTGCTTCCTCTTAACTCATATCCTAATGAATATACTCTCGCTTTAAGTTGTTATTGAGAAATAGGTATATGTGCATTCTTTTCTTTCACTGGTTTATTTATTGTAATGGCATACAAGAGACCCCAGTATGAAATTTTCATTATTATCTGATTATTGTCAAACAAAGATCTTACGATAACAACCTTAAGCCAAAATCATTAGGTTTGGTAGATGTCCTCTAAGATTCAGTAAATGTATACTCATTTTTCTCATGGCAAGTTAAATTATTCAGTTATGCCCATAGTACCTTTTTTGCAAGTATTTACCCTGAAGGGTTTATCAGGAAATATAGTGCTTGACATTCAACTTTCTATTTTGCAAAATTTCTGACAGAGTGCCCGATGCTCAATAAATAGTGACTGTCAGGATGAAGATCATGATGGTAATGATGACAGGGATGCTGACATCATCACCTTTTGAATGCTCCATGTACTGCCCCCCACAGAGTGAAAAATTAAAAAGTGCAATGTAAGTTATCAAAATTACACCCCCCCAAAGTTGAATGTATGTCTATACCGACACCAATGTCACCTTAAATTCTGAGGCCGCCCAGCACACATGGACACTGTTTAGTTGGATTCATTTTTGGATGGCTTATAAAATTATTCTTCACAATCTGTCAGACAGACTTTGGTCAGTGTTTGACAGCAGATGAAGGTGTGGCTCTTTAGATGTTTTCTAGAGGGATATACATTGAAAGGATAGGGTGTCTCTTCCAGCCAGGAACACAGATTGCCTGACCCGGATCTCAACAGTGGGAGCAGTCGGCGGCAGCAGGCGAGTAGAGTCACCTGATGGGAGTTGGGGGAGGGCCTGGAGCAACTTACTGAGGGGCCCTCTGTTCTGAGAGTGCAGTGACTCAGTGAAGCAGTGGGGAGCCTGAGTTACAGAGCAGGAAGCTCTCTCTCCACGACGCCTTGCTAATAAGTCATGGGGGGAGCAGAGCTGGAGCAGCTTCATCATGCAATTTTCATGAATCAGGTAGTTAGCTTTATTGACTATGACTGGGTTTATATTCTCTTTTCTGAGCACTCTTGCAAATGTCTAAATTATAAGACAAGCACCATCGTTGTAAAGTTGTATGAAGTCTAACTGACAGAAATAACTTTGATGCAAGTCAGACATAAGTGCCTCAGGGTTATTTAGAGGCTCAAAGGCTTCCTCGATGACCTCCACATTTGAATCCTTGCTCACCATCCGTACTTGTGGGTGTTAACTAGTAACTATGATTATAAATAAATTAAACATGCTGATACCATGTTCAAAGCTAGACCTTTTACACGCATTATCTGATTTAAACCCCAGACTAATTCTATGGTAAACGTTCTGTCAGTAGCTCTATATTGAAAATAATAAACAGCACAGAGAGGTTATGTAGCCCACCCAGAGTACACAGGGGGTGGGAGGCATGGTGGGGGTTCCTGTTCAGTGGCTCAAGTGCAGAGTCTGCACCGTTACTCACAGGATAACTGCCTCTGCAGGCACAAAAGTAACACTGCGGGTGTGTGCCATGCCATGGCAGCAACCTTCCAGTTTCCCCGCTCTCCCAAAATGCCCCTGACTGCCTTGGCCAGAGCCCCTCCAACGCTCAGCACTTCCACAGATTTTGCTGACTGTGTCCACGCTGAGTCTCAGCATCAGGCATAAAACTCTTTGTGATTCATTCCCAGCATAACTTCCGTCCCTCATCCACCTGCCGGAAAGTCACAGGCAAGCTGTCATTGTAGGCTGTTTGGTCTCTCTCAGCCTCCAGCCCCACAATGTTGAATCCTTGTGGAATCCACGGGGAAAGAGCACTCAGTCCTCTTGTAATGCATCTCCCCAAGCCTTTTCTTACATATCCTCATCTTTCTTTCTTTTTTTTTCTTTAGTCACACATGAAAAGTGTCCTTGGCCTACTCTTTGCAGAGTACTTCAAGTCTCTCAAGCACTTCCCTGCAATTTTCTGTATATTTAAGGTGTCACCTGTAGTGTTTAAACAATAACTTGGACTCTTAAATAATTTTCATATTCTCCATATAAAGTTTGGACACTTTAACTTACTTAAGGTAGAAAGAGTGCTAACGAACTGACATTTATTAAGCGCTACTTTGTGTCAGGAATTCTCCTAGACAATGCGCCTATGAAAGTGGTAAGGGGTAAATCAGGCAATGTTTACAGCTCTTTTTGTTTCCATTTCACTGATTAGGAAAGCTACTTTGTGTCAGGAATTCTCCTAGACAATGCGCCTATGAAAGCGGTAAGGGGTAAATCAGGCAATGTTTACAGCTCTTTTTGTTTCCATTTCACTGATTAGGAAAGAGACGCACTCAGAGAGGTGAAGCCACTAACCCAGTTCGTACAACACATACATTATGGCCCAAAGAATAAACCCCAAGCCAGCTTCACGCCAAACCAATGTACTAGCCTGCAAACCAATGTACTAGCCACTACAGCAGTGGCTCTTCCACCTTGATGGGCACATGCACCACTCGGCAGCCCTGTTACAATGCAAGTCCAGCTGCAGAACGGCTGGGGTGGGGCCGAGAACCTGCACTGTCATGCGCCTCCAGGTGACAGGAGGCTGTGTTCTACAGAGCACATTTTGAGTAGCAAAGCTGCACAGTGCTAGGGTAAACATTCTTCACAGGCAGTGAAAAGGTCATCCTCAGGCCTATCCCTTGTAAATGCCACAAATCCCATGTCAGGGAGTCAGACTGAATGCACATAGACTCGTTCGGATCACAGAAGGTGCAGAACAGGATTTCCCAAAGTGCGCTCCTTGGGTCATCTGCACAGAGTTCCTGCCGTGCTTGTTAAATGCAACCCAGTTTGAGAAGAGCTGGAGTAGCCTCGGCGCTGCATGCCCAGAAAGGAAGACGATTATGGTGGGGGCTTACTGGGAAAGGCCTGCAGCTGGAGGAGCCGGGATGACATCTCCCTGAAAGCAAAGGGAAGCGTTTTCCTCTGTGGTGTGAAAAGTGGGATTGAAGCTGAAAGGGTGAGTCACAAAGTTTTGGAGTTGGAAGGGGTCCCTCAGATGAGGTATTGACAGGGGAAATCACCTAGGAGATCTCGGGAAGGAAATTGTCCTCTGCTCCTCTTGAGGAAGGAGTTGCCCGTGTCAATAAAAACTCGATGGATATTAAAGATTGAACTGATGCACATTTTACATGTTCTCTTGGCAGTTCCCGTGAAGCCCTTATTTGTATGACATGGTCTCATGCGTGTGAATACCCATGACATAATCTGCTGTCCTTGCATTGCCTCAGAGGGTGTATGAAGGCAAAAGTGATTCATTCCAAGCCCACAGATGAGCACGCCCAGGCTGGGGCACGGTAGCAATGCCAGGCCAACCTCCAGTCTCCGACTTTGTAACTCAGCTCCTCAACCAGCCCAAGGCTCCCAGCTGGGGCTGTGCATCCGAACCACGGAGAAGGCCGCACTCCAGGCCTACTGAGTCAGCATGTCTGGGAGGGGCCTGGCAATCTGCATTTTTAAAAGCAATACTGCAGGTGATTCTTACACAATCCATCCATGGGGCCATGTTTGGGGACCACTCAACTAGATTATGTGGTATGAAAGGAGCTACTTATTACCAAAGGTCATCTGGGAAGAGAAGAAGTAAAGGGACTGAGACCCTGGGACCCCTTCTGAGGCAGTGGCAGGAAGGCATGGTGGCAGGCACACTTTAGGGCCTTCCTGCAGTCCCTATTTCCTTGGAGTGTTGCGCTTAGAAGTGAGACCAGGGGAAGCTTTGTGGGAGGGTGGTGGCGTGGGGGCACCGTGCAGGAGGGACATGGCGGGGAGAGAGGGGCACGGGACAGGAGGGCAGGAGGCGCCGAAGCCAAGTTCTGCTGAACTCACAGCTCTTCCCATGCTGTGCATTTAGTGTGCCACATGGTCAGAAGAACTGGAGGTGCCCACGAAAGGGGAGAGGCTTGCTCCCAGCAGGAATCATTTGAGTGTGGGGTTGCTCTGCTCGGATGAAGCCAGCGGCTCATCTCAGCTGACGGGGAGCCTGTGCACTGACGGCATAGGAAGGGACGGATGCTCCTTCCTGGAGTAGGGGACAGTCATGGTAGGAGGAAACTGTGCTATTCACACGAGACTAGTCTGTGTGGTCTCCTGAAGGAAACGAAGTCTCCCTGTAGAGAAGTGTGTGTGCTCACAGTGACTCACCAGTAAATCACGTGCGGCTCTCGCTGACGTCCCTGACTCCTGCCTGCCTGATGAGAAACCCCCGCTGTGGGACAGAACAACTGCGGGGCGCTGAGGACAGGGTTCCCCACACCCGCGCGGCGCTGAGATTAGCAGCCCCGTTGTCAGAGGTCTCTCCTCCCCTCCCAAGGGCTGGGCTGAGAATAAACCCACAGAACCTTTCTTCTTCAGTCACATTCCCTAGGAAGGATGGGCCACTTGGAAGAAAGACGGAGACACAGCAAATGGAAAAATTGTGAGCTGCATCTCAACAGAAGAGGGACACTGGATTTTGGTAATAGTGGAATTGCTTATATCATTTCTCATGCAGTTATGGGGCTCATTAATCTCTTGAGAATGGAGAGAAGGAAAGCTGGGTTTTTTCCTTTGTTTTACTTAGATTGTTTGGTGCCCGTCGTAATGTGTTGTGGAATTTACTGAGCTAGACCCTTCAGCTCACACCTGTGTCCCCATCTCCCGAGTGGCACTCATCCTACTGGAGTGACTGGGCTGGGACAGACTTAGTAGCACTGGCCTCTGGTGCCTGCCCCACTGCTCCCAGCCTCCTCTAGGATCCTGCTGCTGTGACTGGTCCAACTTGCCCCTCACTCAGGCAGGGTGAGCTCTCTTTCAGGAGCAGCTGTCACTCCTTGCAACTTGACTTCCATCACCACATCTCCCTTGCCCCACTAATCCACCTGGGTACAACATGTGCAAAGCGTTCAAGTTCTATTTTTTACCATTCTCCTCTTGAACCTCCTGTACAAATCACCAGTGCAAACAGGTGCCGGAGAGTAGATCACTCCAGTCACACCCAAACCATATCCGCCCCATGTATTTGTTACATTAAAGGAAAAGAAAATTTATATCAATACTGAAACTGAGAATGGAGCTATCTAAATGCCAGGAATACAATGTCATATGCAGTGGAGAAAAGATAGCCCTGAGAGAGAGGTTGGAGAACTCAAGTCCTCCCTTCACAAAGGGAAGCAGGTAGGACTTGACACAGGACTCCCCGAGGCTCCCAGCCTCACAGCACAGGGGCATAGCTGACACACTAAAGATCACTGCGTCCTGGGGAGCTTGCAGAGGCCTGCACAGGAAGCAGCTAACTGCCCCTCTGCCTCCCAGCTTGCTCCTGGGGCAGAGAACATGCTTAGTAGAACACGGCAGCCCCTACTGCCATCATGACGGGGGAGAAAAAAGCAAAGAGCATTGCCCTAGCTAACTTCTGGTTGGAAAATAAATTCTTTGAGATAGCAGAAATCTCACAATGCTGTGCCTCTGAACCTGGTTCTCTTACTACCCCCGACAGACAAAGCTATCTAAATAGTCAAAGTCTACAAAGTCTGCCTGAAGTTTTCTTCTGCCTTTGTCTGGACCTGAATCATTTGACAATGACACAGTCACTACAGTCTCTAAGTGAACCACCTCACCTTGCAGACCAGAACAGAGTGAGATGGTGCTTCACCTGGTGAGGTTGTGCAAATGTAGAGAAATCCTGTGTAGCACACAGATTAAGCCTAAGCAACACCCTGTGGGGCCATGAAAATGTGCCGCTCAGGCCTCCTGTTGCAGGATAGTCTCAGCCTCTGTCCCTCCAGACCCACCAAGCCTGCACCCCAAGACCTCTCTGCCTGGCTACCCCAGACCGTGACTGTGTGTGAGTGCAGGCCCCTTCCTGCAAGACCAGGGACTCTTAACGTGTGACTTTGGCTAGAGGACTCACCACTGGCCTCATCAAAACGTCCTTAGACCTCTGCTGTAGCCTGAGATTCTCCCACTCACTTCTCCTTCCTTCCCCCTCCTGACCAGGTGTCAGACCTGTGGTTAGAGGCATCTCCCCACTTCTCCCGCCCCTTTACTCTTCACAGGCACTTGCCCTAAAATCCTTCTGCACATCTAGTCCTGTTTTGTGAGTGTGCTGAGCGGAGAACCTGAACTAACACAGCTAACTGCCCCTCTGCCTCCCAGCTTGCTCCTGGGGCAGAGAACATGCTTAGTAGAACACGGCAGCCCCTACTGCCATCATGACGGGGGAGAAAAAAGCAAAGAGCATTGCCCTAGCTAACTTCTGGTTGGAAAATAAATTCTTTGAGATAGCAGAAATCTCACAATGCTGTGCCTCTGAACCTGGTTCTCTTACTACCCCCGACAGACAAAGCTATCTAAATAGACAAAGTGTACAAAGTCTGCCTGAAGTTTTCTTCTGCCTTTGTCTGGACCTGAATCATTTGACAATGACACAGTCACTACAGTCTCTAAGTGAACCACCTCACCTTGCAGACCAGAACAGAGTGAGATGGTGCTTCACCTGGTGAGGTTGTGCAAATGTAGAGAAATCCTGTGTAGCACACAGATTAAGCCTAAGCAACACCCTGTGGGGCCATGAAAATGTGCCGCTCAGGCCTCCTGTTGCAGGATAGTCTCAGCCTCTGTCCCTCCAGACCCACCAAGCCTGCACCCCAAGACCTCTCTGCCTGGCTACCCCAGACCGTGACTGTGTGTGAGTGCAGGCCCCTTCCTGCAAGACCAGGGACTCTTAACGTGTGACTTTGGCTAGAGGACTCACCACTGGCCTCATCAAAACGTCCTTAGACCTCTGCTGTAGCCTGAGATTCTCCCACTCACTTCTCCTTCCTTCCCCCTCCTGACCAGGTGTCAGACCTGTGGTTAGAGGCATCTCCCCACTTCTCCCGCCCCTTTACTCTTCGCAGGCACTTGCCCTAAAATCCTTCTGCACATCTAGTCCTGTTTTGTGAGTGTGCTGAGCGGAGAACCTGAACTAACACAGGCATGAAAGAAAAATGTTAGAAAAGTTACCAAGTTTGGAGGGAACCTGCACCAATACAAAGGGGTTAACCCAAGACCAGGAAAGATCANAATCTGCAGATTTACCACTTTACTGTTTAGAGACTGCTCTTTGTAACTTCCCCTTGAAAAGTGAAAATGCCCTAATGAGCCGACTTTGTTTACATTTTAAGTGCGTGTTCTTCCGACCGGAGGAACCAGGAGAAGCTTTGTGGGAGGGTGGTGGCGTGGGGGCACCGTGCAGGAAGGACGTGGCGGGGAGAGAGGGGCACGGGACAGGAGGGCAGGAGGCGCCGAAGCCAAGTTCTGCTGAACTCACAGCTCTTCCCATGCTGTGCATTTAGTGTGCCACATGGTCAGAAGAACTGGAGGTGCCCACGAAAGGGGAGAGGCTTGCTCCCAGCAGGAATCATTTGAGTGTGGGGTTGCTCTGCTCGGATGAAGCCAGCGGCTCATCTCAGCTGACGGGGAGCCTGTGCACTGACGGCATAGGAAGGGACGGATGCTCCTTCCTGGAGTAGGGGACAGTCATGGTAGGAGGAAACTGTGCTATTCACACGAGACTAGTCTGTGTGGTCTCCTGAAGGAAACGAAGTCTCCCTGTAGAGAAGTGTGTGTGCTCACAGTGACTCACCAGTAAATCACGTGCGGCTCTCGCTGACGTCCCTGACTCCTGCCTGCCTGATGAGAAACCCCCGCTGTGGGACAGAACAACTGCGGGACGGTGAGGACAGGGTTCCCCACACCCGCGCGGCGCTGAGATTAGCAGCACAGGGGCATAGCTGAGACACTAAAGATCACTGCGTCCTGGGGAGCTTGCAGAGGCCTGCACAGGAAGCAGCTAACTGCCCCTCTGCCTCCCAGCTTGCTCCTGGGGCAGAGAACATGCTTAGTAGAACACGGCAGCCCCTACTGCAGTCATGATGGGGGAGAAAAAAGCAAAGAGCATTGCCCTAGCTAACTTCTGGTTGGAAAATAAATTCTTTGAGATAGCAGAAATCTCACAATGCTGTGCCTCTGAACCTGGTTCTCTTACTACCCCCGACAGACAAAGCTATCTAAATAGTCAAAGTCTACAAAGTCTGCCTGAAGTTTTCTTCTGCCTTTGTTTGGACCTGAATCATTTGACAATGACACAGTCACTACAGTCTCTGAGTGAACCACCTCACCTTGCAGACCAGAACAGAGTGAGATGGTGCTTCACCTGGTGAGGTTGTGCAAACGTAGAGAAATCCTGTGTAGCACACAGCTTAAGCCTAAGCAACACCCTGTGCGGCCATGAAAATGTGCCGCTCAGGCCTCCTGTTGCAGGATAGTCTCAGCCTCTGTCCCTCCAGACCCACCAAGCCTGCACCCCAAGACCTCTCTGCCTGGCTACCCCAGACCGTGACTGTGTGTGAGTGCAGGCCCCTTCCTGCAAGACCAGGGACTCTTAACGTGTGACTTTGGCTAGAGGACTCACCACTGGCCTCATCAAAACGTCCTTAGACCTCTGCTGTAGCCTGAGATTCTCCCACTCACTTCTCCTTCCTTCCCCCTCCTGACCAGGTGTCAGACCTGTGGTTAGAGGCATCTCCCCACTTCTCCCGCCCCTTTACTCTTCGCAGGCACTTGCCCTAAAATCCTTCTGCACATCTAGTCCTGTTTTGTGAGTGTGCTGAGCGGAGAACCTGAACTAACACAGGCATGAAAGAAAAATGTTAGAAAAGTTACCAAGTTTGGAGGGAACCTGCACCAATACAAAGGGGTTAACCCAAGACCAGGAAAGATCACGTTCAGGTGATACATACAATTGCTTTAAAAGTTTCAAATGGGGAAGAGAAGTATGCTGAATTGTAGAAGCTATGAATCCACTTCATCTAAAGACGTCTTGTTCTTGCAGAATTTAGGGGAAAATGATAAATTTAGGAGATAGAGAATAGATCTGAGAGAACCAATTCGTGCACTGTTCATAAACCCAGAGTAAGAAGACAGAAGAGACAAGGAAGAATTAATCATTAAAGGAACAAAAAGACATTTTTCCTGGTTCCCTGACATTAAAGGGTCACATTTTTACTCAAATTCCACAATTCAAGCAGCACAAGAAACAATAGGAGCTAAAAGCCATGTCCTTAATTGCCTGAGGGCTCTGGGAAAGTTGTCCTAGAAGACCCCCCCGTGAAGCCCAGCCAGGGCTAGCCATGCTCTTCACTAGCTCAGGAGCAAAGAGCAATTCAAAGAGCTGCACTGATCTATGGTCAGTCGTTCTAAGACACTGGAAACTAGCTGTGATGTTGCTAGGAAACCTATCTCTAAAGTAATTTACTAAGTGACATATCATCATCAGCGGGTATAGGCTGCCAAACCACAATAAAACACATGATCTTGATTTGATTTGTTATTAATCCAGGTCAGTCTGGAAAGTTGGAGGCTATGATTTTATAGTTTCTTTTAAAAACTAGGTTATTTTTTTTTCTTTAAAACTTAATGTTGAAACTCAAAGGATATCTTCTTAGCAACTCCCCTGATAAGACTTTGTTGATGAGACTAGAATATGTGACTATTTAGCGGTAGGGAAAGTACTTGGTAGTGGAAGTGTCATCATCATAATTCACTCAGCTCTGCTCTGCCAAGTGTATAGACTCATGTAGCTACTGGTGTTATCAGGGTTACATCCAGAGCTGAGTTAAGGTGGAATCCCACTATCATATTCCTTTTTGAGGACACTTAATGATATGACATATTCAGTATCTTTTGCTTCTAGAAGAGAGAGATCTACTTGTTAATCACTGGTGTCTTCATGTCTTACACTCAATGAAACTACATGTCTTTGATAGACAGGACAAACAAGAGTTAGTAAACAGATTGCAACTTCAGGCTATCGTGGTCTAGCCACTATCAATAGCTATTAATACAAAAATTATATTAAAATGTATGTGTCTCATTTCACACACCATAGTACCCATGCTCATTATGTTAAAGATTCTGGATTCTGATTTTAATAAATTAATTCCACCACTCCTTTTACGGAGTACATTAAAATCCCATAATATTTGGCTTGAGATATATGCAATTATTTTCTGGTGAATCAAGTATCTTAATTAATAAATAGCTATTACCATATAGACACACTGTAGAGGCGTTATCAATTTTCAAAGAATTAAAAGAAAATCAACAACAAAAACATCCTGAAAAAAATGCATTAGCTCATATTCACATTGTTCTAGTATAAACTTTTTAAGCCCTGATTTGTTTTAATTTAATAAATCTTTAAAAGTAATTTTTATTTTATCAGTCTTTAAACTTTTTATCAAGATTTTATTAAATTCGAATGTTTAAGAAGGAAAGGGAGGAAGGGAATTGAAGGAAGTATTTTATGATTTATTAAGATATAAGTACTTGCTACTCTTTTTTCACATATAGAGAAAGTGAGAGATAAGA